>NW_027469315.1:0-221563 GCF_051020765.1 Lasioglossum baleicum | reverse complement strand
TTATGCCTTATGCGTTATGCGTTATGCGTTATGCGTTATGCGTAATGCGTTATGCGTTATGCGTTATGCGTTATGCGTTATGCGTTATGCGTTATGCGTTATGCGTTATGCGTTATGCGTTATGCGTTATGCGTTATGCGTTATGCGTTATGCGTTATGCGTTATGCGTTATGCGTTATGCGTTATGCGTTATGCGTTATGCGTTATGCGTTATGCGTTATGCGTTATGCGTTATGCGTTATGCGTTATGCGTTATGCGTTATGCGTTATGCGTTATGCGTTATGCGTTATGCGTTATGCGTTATGCGTTATGCGTTATGCGTTATGCGTTTATGCGTTATGCGTTATGCGTTATGCGTTATGCGTTATGCGTTATGCGTTATGCGTTATGCGTTATGCGTTATGCGTTATGCGTTATGCGTTATGCGTTATGCGTTATGCTTATGCCTTATGCGTTATGCGTTATGCGTTATGCGTTATGCGTAATGCGTTATGCGTTATGCGTTATGCGTTATGCGTTATGCGTTATGCGTTATGCGTTATGCGTTATGCGTTATGCGTTATGCGTTATGCGTTATGCGTTATGCGTTATGCGTTATGCGTTATGCGTTATGCGTTATGCGTTATGCGTTATGCGTTATGCGTTATGCGTTATGCGTTATGCGTTATGCGTTATGCGTTATGCGTTATGCGTTATGCGTTATGCGTTATGCGTTATGCGTTATGCGTTTATGCGTTATGCGTTATGCGTTATGCGTTATGCGTTATGCGTTATGCGTTATGCGTTATGCGTTATGCGTTATGCGTTATGCGTTATGCGTTATGTGTTATGCGTTATGCGTTATGCGTTATGCGTTATGCGTTATGCGTTATGGGCTATGCGTTATGCCTTATGGTTTATACGTCATGCGTTATGCGTTATGCGTTATGCGTTATGCGTTATGCGTTATGCGTTATGCGTTATGCGTTATGCGTTATGCGTTATGCGTTATGCGTTATGCGTTATGCGTTATGCGTTATGCGTTATGCGTTATGCGTTATGCGTTATGCGTTATGCGTTATGCGTTATGCGTTATGCGTTATGCGTTATGAGTTTTGCGTTACGCGTTACGCGTTATGCGTTATGCGTTATGCGTTATGCGTTATGCGTTATGCGTTATGCGTTGTGCGTTATGCGTTGTGCGTCATGCGTTATGCGTTATGCGTTATGGGCTATGCGTTATGCCTTATGGTTTATACGTTATGCGTTATGCGTTATGCGTTATGCGTTATGCGTTATGCGTTATGCGTTATGCGTTATGCGTTATGCGTTATGCGTTATGCGTTATGCGTTATGCGTTATGCGTTATGCGTTATGAGTTTTGCGTTATGCGTTATGCGTTATGCGTTATGCGTTATGCGTTATGCGTTATGCGTTATGCGTTATGCGTTATGCGTTATGCGTTATGCGTTATGCGTTATGCGTTGTGCGTTATGCGTTGTGCGTTGTGCGTTATGCGTTATGCGTTATGCGTTATGCGTTATGCGTTATGCGTTATGCGTTATGCGTTATGCGTTATGCGTTATGCGTTATGCGTTATGCGTTATGCGTTATGCGTTATGCGTTATGCGTTATGCGTTATGCGTTATGCGTTATGCGTTATGCGTTATGCGTTATGCGTTATGCGTTATGCGTTATGCGTTATGCGTTATGCGTTATGCGTTATGCGTTATGCGTTATGCGTTATGCGTTATGCGTTATGCGTTATGCGTTATGCGTTATGCGTTATGCGTTATGCGTTATGCGTTATGCGTTATGCGTTATGCGTTATGCGTTTTATGCGTTATGCGTTATGCGTTATGCGTTATGCGTTATGCGTTACGCGTTATGCGTTATGCGTTATGCGTTATGCGTTATGCGTTATGCGTTATGCGTTATGCGTTATGCGTTATGCGTTATGCGTTATGCGTTATGCGTTATGCGTTATGCGTTATGCGTTATGCGTTATGCGTTATGCGTTATGCGTTATGCGTTATGCGTTGTGCGTTATGCGTTGTGCGTTGTGCGTTGTGCGTTATGCGTTATGCGTTGTGCGTTATGCGTTGTGCGTTATGCGTTGTGCGTCATGCGTTATGCGTTATGCGTTATGCGTTATGCGTTATGCGTTATGCGTTATGCGTTATGCGTTATGCGTTATGCGTTATGCGTTATGCGTTATGCGTTATGCGTTATGCGTTATGCGTTATGCGTTATGCGTTATGCGTTATGCGTTATGCGTTATGCGTTATGCGTTATGCGTTATGCGTTATGCGTTATGCGTTATGCGTTATGCGTTATGCGTTATGCGTTATGCGTTATGCGTTATGCGTTTATGCGTTATGCGTTATGCGTTATGCGTTATGCGTTATGCGTTATGCGTCATGCGTTATGCGTTATGCGTTATGCGTTATGCGTTATGCGTTATGCGTTATGCGTTATGCGTTATGCGTTATGCGTTATGCGTTATGCGTTATGCGTTGTGCGTTATGCGTTGTGCGTTATGCGTTGTGCGTCATGCGTTATGCGTTATGCGTTATGCGTTATGCGTTATGCGTTATGCGTTATGCGTTATGCGTTATGCGTTATGCGTTATGCGTTATGCGTTATGCGTTATGCGTTATGCGTTATGCGTTATGCGTTATGCGTTATGCGTTATGCGTTATGCGTTATGCGTTATGCGTTATGCGTTATGCGTTATGCGTTATGCGTTATGCGTTATGCGTTATGCGTTATGCGTTATGCGTTATGCGTTATGCGTTATGCGTTATGCGTTATGCGTTATGCGTTATGCCTTATGCGTTATACGTTATGCGTTATGCGTTATGCGTTATGCGTTATGCGTTATGCGTTATGCGTTATGCGTTATGCGTTATGCGTTATGCGTTATGCGTTATGCGTTATGCGTTATGCGTTATGCGTTATGCGTTATGCGTTATGCGTTATGCGTTATGCGTTATGCGTTATGCGTTATGCGTTATGCGTTATGCGTTATGCGTTATGCGTTATGCGTTATGCGTTATGCGTTATGCGTTATGCGTTATGCGTTATGCGTTATGCGTTATGCGTTATGCGTTATGCGTTATGCGTTATGCGTTATGCGTTATGCGTTATGCGTTATGCGTTATGCGTTATGCGTTATGCGTTATGCGTTATGCGTTATGCGTTATGCGTTATGCGTTATGCGTTATGCGTTATGCGTTATGCGTTATGCGTTATGCGTTCATGCGTCATGCGTCATGCGTCATGCGTCATGCGTTATGCGTTATGCGTTATGCGTTATGCGTTATGCGTTATGCGTTATGCGTTATGCGTTATGCGTTATGCGTTATGCGTTATGCGTTATGCGTTATGCGTTATGCGTTATGCGTTATGCGTTATGCGTTATGCGTTATGCGTTATGCGTTATGCGTTATGCGTTATGCGTTATGCGTTATGCGTTTATGCGTTATGCGTTATGCGTTATGCGTTATGCGTTATGCGTTATGCGTTATGCGTTATGCGTTATGCGTTATGCGTTATGCGTTATGCGTTATGCGTTATGCGTTATGCGTTATGCGTTATGCGTTATGCGTTATGCGTTATGCGTTATGCGTTATGCGTTATGCGTTATGCGTTATGCGTTATGCGTTATGCGTTATGCGTTATGCGTTATGCGTTATGCGTAATGCGTTATGCGTTATGCCATATGCGTTATGCGTTATGACTTTTGCATTATGCGTTATGCGTTATGCGTTATGCCTTATGGTTTATACGTTATGCGTTATGCGTTATGCGTTATGCGTTATGCGTTATGCGTTATGCGTTATGCGTTATGCGTTATGCGTTATGCGTTATGCGTTATGCGTTATGCGTTATGCGTTATGCGTTATGCGTTATGCGTTATGCGTTATGCGTTATGCGTTATGCGTTATGCTTATGCCTTATGCGTTATGCGTTATGCGTTATGCGTTATGCGTAATGCGTTATGCGTTATGCGTTATGCGTTATGCGTTATGCGTTATGCGTTATGCGTTATGCGTTATGCGTTATGCGTTATGCGTTATGCGTTATGCGTTATGCGTTATGCGTTATGCGTTATGCGTTATGCGTTATGCGTTATGCGTTATGCGTTATGCGTTATGCGTTATGCGTTATGCGTTATGCGTTATGCGTTATGCGTTATGCGTTATGCGTTATGCGTTATGCGTTATGCGTTATGCGTTATGCGTTATGCGTTATGCGTTATGCGTTATGCGTTATGCGTTATGCGTTATGCGTTATGCGTTATGCGTTATGCGTTATGCGTTATGTGTTATGCGTTATGCGTTATGCGTTATGCGTTATGCGTTATGCGTTATGGGCTATGCGTTATGCCTTATGGTTTATACGTCATGCGTTATGCGTTATGCGTTATGCGTTATGCGTTATGCGTTATGCGTTATGCGTTATGCGTTATGCGTTATGCGTTATGCGTTATGCGTTATGCGTTATGCGTTATGCGTTATGCGTTATGCGTTATGCGTTATGCGTTATGCGTTATGCGTTATGCGTTATGCGTTATGCGTTATGCGTTATGCGTTATGCGTTATGCGTTATGCGTTATGCGTTATGCCTTATGCGTTATGCGTTATGCGTTATGCGTTATGCGTTATGCGTTATGCGTTATGCGTTATGCGTTATGCGTTATGCGTTATGCGTTATGCGTTATGCGTTATGCGTTATGCGTTATGCGTTATGCGTTATGCGTTATGCGTTATGCGTTATGCGTTATGCGTTATGCGTTATGCGTTATGCGTTATGCGTAATGCGTTATGCGTTATGCCATATGCGTTATGCGTTATGACTTTTGCATTATGCGTTATGCGTTATGCGTTATGCCTTATGGTTTATACGTTATGCGTTATGCGTTATGCGTTATGCGTTATGCGTTATGCGTTATGCGTTATGCGTTATGCGTTATGCGTTATGCGTTATGCGTTATGCGTTATGCGTTATGCGTTATGCGTTATGCGTTATGCGTTATGCGTTATGCGTTATGCGTTATGCGTTATGCGTTATGCGTTATGAGTTTTGCGTTACGCGTTACGCGTTATGCGTTATGCGTTATGCGTTATGCGTTATGCGTTATGCGTTATGCTTATGCCTTATGCGTTATGCGTTATGCGTTATGCGTTATGCGTTATGCGTTATGCGTTATGCGTAATGCGTTATGCGTTATGCGTTATGCGTAATGCGTTATGCGTTATGCGTTATGCGTTATGCGTTATGCGTTATGCGTTATGCGTTATGCGTTATGCGTTATGCGTTATGCGTTATGCGTTATGCGTTATGCGTTATGCGTTATGCGTTATGCGTTATGCGTTATGCGTTATGCGTTATGCGTTATGCGTTATGCGTTATGCGTTATGCGTTATGCGTTATGCGTTATGCGTTATGCGTTATGCGTTATGCGTTATGCGTTATGCGTTATGCGTTATGCGTTATGCGTTATGCGTTATGCGTTATGCGTTATGCGTTATGCGTTATGCGTTATGCGTTATGCGTTATGCGTTATGCGTTATGCGTTATGCGTTATGCGTTATGCGTTATGCGTTATGCGTTATGCGTTATGCGTTATGCGTTATGCGTTATGCGTTATGCGTTATGCGTTATGCGTTATGCGTTATGCGTTATGCGTTATGCGTTATGCGTAATGCGTTATGCGTTATGCGTTATGCGTTATGCGTTATGCGTTATGCGTTATGCGTTATGCTTATGCCTTATGCGTTATGCGTTATGCGTTATGCGTTATGCGTTATGCGTTATGCGTTATGCGTTATGCGTTATGCGTTATGCGTTATGCGTTATGCGTTATGCGTTATGCGTTATGCGTTATGCGTTATGCGTTATGCGTTATGCGTTATGCGTTATGCGTTATGCGTTATGCGTTATGCGTTATGCGTTATGCGTTATGCGTTATGCGTTATGCGTTATGCGTTATGCGTTATGCGTTATGCGTTATGCGTTATGCGTTATGCGTTATGCGTTATGCGTTATGCGTTATGCGTTATGCGTTATGCGTTATGCGTTATGCGTTATGCGTTATGCGTTATGCGTTATGCGTTATGCGTTATGCGTTATGCGTTATGCGTTATGCGTTATGCGTTATGCGTTATGCGTTATGCGTTATGCGTTATGCGTTATGCGTTATGCGTTATGCGTTATGCGTTATGCGTTATGCGTTATGCGTTATGCGTTATGCGTTATGCGTTATGCTTATGCCTTATGCGTTATGCGTTATGCGTTATGCGTAATGCGTTATGCGTTATGCGTTATGCGTTATGCGTTATGCGTTATGCGTTATGCGTTATGCGTTATGCGTTATGCGTTATGCGTTATGCGTTATGCGTTATGCGTTATGCGTTATGCGTTATGCGTTATGCGTTGTGCGTTGTGCGTTATGCGTTGTGCGTCATGCGTTATGCGTTATGCGTTATGCGTTATGCGTTATGCGTTATGCGTTATGCGTTATGCGTTATGCGTTATGCGTTATGCGTTATGCGTTATGACTTTTGCATTATGCGTTATGCGTTATGCGTTATGCGTTATGGGCTATGCGTTATGCCTTATGGTTTATACGTTATGCGTTATGCGTTATGCGTTATGCGTTATGCGTTATGCGTTATGCGTTGTGCGTTATGCGTTGTGCGTCATGCGTTATGCGTTATGCGTTATGCGTTATGCGTTATGCGTTATGCGTTATGCGTTATGCGTTATGGGTTATGCGTTATGCGTTATGCGTTATGCGTTATGCGTTATGCGTTATGCGTTATGCGTTATGCGTTATGCGTTATGCGTTATGCGTTATGCGTTATGCGTTATGCGTTATGCGTTATGCGTTATGCGTTATGCGTTATGCGTTATGCGTTATGCGTTATGCGTTATGCGTTATGCGTTATGCGTTATGCGTTATGCGTTATGCGTTATGACTTTTGCATTATGCGTTATGCGTTATGCGTTATGCGTTATGGGCTATGCGTTATGCCTTATGGTTTATACGTTATGCGTTATGCGTTATGCGTTATGCGTTATGCGTTATGCGTTATGCGTTGTGCGTTATGCGTTGTGCGTCATGCGTTATGCGTTATGCGTTATGCGTTATGCGTTATGCGTTATGCGTTATGCGTTATGCGTTATGGGTTATGCGTTATGCGTTATGCGTTATGCGTTATGCGTTATGCGTTATGCGTTATGCGTTATGCGTTATGCGTTATGCGTTATGCGTTATGCGTTATGCGTTATGCGTTATGCGTTATGCGTTATGCGTTATGCGTTATGCGTTATGCGTTATGCGTTATGCGTTATGCGTTATGCGTTATGCGTTATGCGTTATGCGTTATGCGTTATGCGTTATGCGTTGTGCGTTATGCGTTGTGCGTCATGCGTTATGCGTTATGCGTTATGCGTTATGCGTTATGCGTTATGCGTTATGCGTTATGCGTTATGCGTTATGCGTTATGCGTTATGCGTTATGCGTTATGCGTTATGCGTTATGCGTTATGCGTTATGCGTTATGCGTTATGCGTTATGCGTTATGCGTTATGCGTTATGCGTTATGCGTTATGCGTTATGCGTTATGCGTTATGCGTTATGCGTTATGCGTTATGCGTTATGCGTTATGCGTTATGCGTTATGCGTTATGCGTTATGCGTTATGCGTTATGCGTTATGCGTTATGCGTTATGCGTTATGCGTTATGCGTTATGCGTTATGCGTTATGCGTTATGCGTTATGCGTTATGTGTTATGCGTTGTGCTTTACGGGTTATGCGATATGCGTTATGACTTTTACATTGAGCGTTATGCGTTATGCGTTATGCGTTATGCGTTATGCGTTATGCGTTATGCGTTATGCGTTATGCGTTATGCGTTATGCGTTATGCGTTATGCGTTATGCGTTATGCGTTATGCGTTATGCGTTATGCGTTATGCGTTATGCGTTATGCGTTATGCGTTATGCGTTATGACTTTTGCATTATGCGTTATGCGTTATGCGTTATGCGTTATGGGCTATGCGTTATGCCTTATGGTTTATACGTTATGCGTTATGCGTTATGCGTTATGCGTTATGCGTTATGTGTTATGCGTTATGCGTTATGCGTTATGCGTTATGCGTTATGCGTTATGGGCTATGCGTTATGCCTTATGGTTTATACGTCATGCGTTATGCGTTATGCGTTATGCGTTATGCGTTATGCGTTATGCGTTATGCGTTATGCGTTATGCGTTATGCGTTATGCGTTATGCGTTATGCGTTATGCGTTATGCGTTATGCGTTATGCGTTATGCGTTATGCGTTATGCGTTATGCGTTATGAGTTTTGCGTTACGCGTTACGCGTTATGCGTTATGCGTTATGCGTTATGCGTTATGCGTTATGCGTTATGCGTTATGCGTTATGCGTTATGCGTTGTGCGTTATGCGTTGTGCGTCATGCGTTATGCGTTATGCGTTATGCGTTATGGGCTATGCGTTATGCCTTATGGTTTATACGTTATGCGTTATGCGTTATGCGTTATGCGTTATGCGTTATGCGTTATGCGTTATGCGTTATGCGTTATGCGTTATGCGTTATGCGTTATGCGTTATGCGTTATGCGTTATGAGTTTTGCGTTACGCGTTACGCGTTATGCGTTATGCGTTATGCGTTATGCGTTATGCGTTATGCGTTATGCGTTATGCGTTATGCGTTATGCGTTATGCGTTATGCGTTATGCGTTGTGCGTTATGCGTTGTGCGTTATGCGTTATGCGTTATGCGTTATGCGTTATGCGTTATGCGTTATGCGTTATGCGTTATGCGTTATGCGTTATGCGTTATGCGTTATGCGTTATGCGTTATGCGTTATGCGTTATGCGTTATGCGTTATGCGTTATGCGTTATGCGTTATGCGTTATGCGTTATGCGTTATGCGTTATGCGTTATGCGTTATGCGTTATGCGTTATGCGTTATGCGTTATGCGTTATGCGTTATGCGTTATGCGTTATGCGTTATGCGTTATGCGTTATGCGTTATGCGTTATGCGTTATGCGTTATGACTTTTGCATTATGCGTTATGCGTTATGCGTTATGCGTTATGGGCTATGCGTTATGCCTTATGGTTTATACGTTATGCGTTATGCGTTATGCGTTATGCGTTATGCGTTATGCGTTATGCGTTGTGCGTTATGCGTTATGCGTTATGCGTTATGCGTTATGCGTTATGCGTTATGCGTTATGCGTTATGCGTTATGCGTTATGCGTTATGCGTTATGCGTTATGCGTTATGCGTTATGCGTTATGCGTTATGCGTTATGCGTTATGCGTTATGCGTTATGCGTTATGCGTTATGCGTTATGCGTTATGCGTTATGACTTTTGCATTATGCGTTATGCGTTATGCGTTATGCGTTATGGGCTATGCGTTATGCCTTATGGTTTATACGTTATGCGTTATGCGTTATGCGTTATGCGTTATGCGTTATGCGTTGTGCGTTATGCGTTATGCGTTATGCGTTATGCGTTATGCGTTATGCGTTATGCGTTATGCGTTATGCGTTATGCGTTATGCGTTATGCGTTATGCGTTATGCGTTATGCGTTATGCGTTATGCGTTATGCGTTATGCGTTATGCGTTATGCGTTATGCGTTATGCGTTATGCGTTATGCGTTATGCGTTATGCGTTATGCGTTATGCGTTATGCGTTATGCGTTATGCGTTATGCGTTATGCGTTATGCGTTATGCGTTATGCGTTATGCGTTATGCGTTATGCGTTATGCGTTATGCGTTATGCGTTATGCGTTATGCGTTATGCGTTATGCGTTATGCGTTATGCGTTATGCGTTATGCGTTATGCGTTATGCGTTATGCGTTATGCGTTATGCGTTATGCGTTATGCGTTATGCGTTATGCGTTATGCGTTATGCGTTATGCGTTATGCGTTATGCGTTATGCGTTATGCGTTATGCGTTATGCGTTATGCGTTATGCGTTATGCGTTATGCGTTATGCGTTATGCGTTATGCGTTATGGGCTATGCGTTATGCCTTATGGTTTATACGTTATGCGTTATGCGTTATGCGTTATGCGTTATGCGTTATGCGTTATGCGTTATGCGTTATGCGTTATGCGTTATGCGTTATGCGTTATGCGTTATGAGTTTTGCGTTACGCGTTACGCGTTATGCGTTATGCGTTATGCGTTATGCGTTATGCGTTATGCGTTATGCGTTATGCGTTATGCGTTATGCGTTATGCGTTATGCGTTGTGCGTTATGCGTTATGCGTTATGCGTTATGCGTTATGCGTTATGCGTTATGCGTTATGCGTTATGCGTTATGCGTTATGCGTTATGCGTTATGCGTTATGCGTTATGCGTTATGCGTTATGCGTTATGCGTTATGCGTTATGCGTTATGCGTTATGCGTTATGCGTTATGCGTTATGCGTTATGCGTTATGCGTTATGCGTTATGCGTTATGCGTTATGCGTTATGCGTTATGCGTTATGCGTTATGCGTTATGCGTTATGCGTTATGCGTTATGCGTTATGCGTTATGCGTTATGCGTTATGCGTTATGCGTTATGCGTTATGCGTTATGCGTTATGCGTTATGCGTTATGCGTTATGCGTTATGCGTTATGCGTTATGCGTTATGCGTTATGACTTTTGCATTATGCGTTATGCGTTATGCGTTATGCGTTATGGGCTATGCGTTATGCCTTATGGTTTATACGTTATGCGTTATGCGTTATGCGTTATGCGTTATGCGTTATGCGTTGTGCGTTATGCGTTGTGCGTCATGCGTTATGCGTTATGCGTTATGCGTTATGCGTTATGCGTTATGCGTTATGCGTTATGCGTTATGCGTTATGCGTTATGCGTTATGCGTTATGCGTTATGCGTTATGCGTTATGCGTTATGCGTTATGCGTTATGCGTTATGCGTTATGCGTTATGCGTTATGCGTTATGCGTTATGCGTTATGCGTTATGCGTTATGCGTTATGCGTTATGCGTTATGCGTTATGCGTTATGCGTTATGCGTTATGCGTTATGCGTTATGCGTTATGCGTTATGCGTTATGCGTTATGCGTTATGCGTTATGCGTTATGCGTTATGCGTTATGCGTTATGCGTTATGCGTTATGCGTTATGCGTTATGCGTTATGCGTTATGCGTTATGCGTTATGCGTTATGCGTTATGCGTTATGCGTTATGCGTTATGCGTTATGCGTTATGCGTTATGCGTTATGCGTTATGCGTTATGCGTTATGCGTTATGCGTTATGCGTTATGCGTTATGCGTTATGCGTTATGCGTTATGCGTTATGCGTTATTGCGTTATGCGTTATGCGTTATGACTTTTGCATTATGCGTTATGCGTTATGCGTTATGCGTTATGGGCTATGCGTTATGCCTTATGGTTTATACGTTATGCGTTATGCGTTATGCGTTATGCGTTATGCGTTATGCGTTATGCGTTATGCGTTGTGCGTTATGCGTTGTGCGTCATGCGTTATGCGTTATGCGTTATGCGTTATGCGTTATGCGTTATGCGTTATGCGTTATGCGTTATGCGTTATGCGTTATGCGTTATGCGTTATGCGTTATGCGTTATGCGTTATGCGTTATGCGTTATGCGTTATGCGTTATGCGTTATGCGTTATGCGTTATGCGTTATGCGTTATGCGTTATGCGTTATGCGTTATGCGTTATGCGTTATGCGTTATGCGTTATGCGTTATGCGTTATGCGTTATGCGTTATGCGTTATGCGTTATGCGTTATGCGTTATGCGTTATGCGTTATGCGTTATGCGTTATGACTTTTGCATTATGCGTTATGCGTTATGCGTTATGCGTTATGGGCTATGCGTTATGCCTTATGGTTTATACGTTATGCGTTATGCGTTATGCGTTATGCGTTATGCGTTATGCGTTATGCGTTATGCGTTATGCGTTGTGCGTTATGCGTTGTGCGTCATGCGTTATGCGTTATGCGTTATGCGTTATGCGTTATGCGTTATGCGTTATGCGTTATGCGTTATGCGTTTATGCGTTATGCGTTATGCGTTATGCGTTATGCGTTATGCGTTATGCGTTATGCGTTATGCGTTATGCGTTATGCGTTATGCGTTATGCGTTATGCGTTATGCGTTATGCGTTATGCGTTATGCGTTATGCGTTATGCGTTATGCGTTATGCGTTATGCGTTATGCGTTATGCATTATGCGTTATGCGTTATGCGTTATGCGTTATGCGTCATGCGTTATGCGTTATGCGTTATGCGTTATGCGTTATGCGTTATGCGTTATGCGTTATGCGTTATGCGTTATGACTTTTGCATTATGCGTTATGCGTTATGCGTTATGCGTTATGGGCTATGCGTTATGCCTTATGGTTTATACGTTATGCGTTATGCGTTATGCGTTATGCGTTATGCGTTATGCGTTATGCGTTATGCGTTATGTGTTATGCGTTATGCGTTATGCGTTATGCGTTATGCGTTATGCGTTATGCGTTATGCGTTATGCGTTATGCGTTATGCGTTATGCGTTATGCGTTATGCGTTATGCGTTATGCGTTATGCGTTATGCGTTATGCGTTATGCGTTATGCGTTATGCGTTATGCGTTATGCGTTATGCGTTATGCGTTATGACTTTTGCATTATGCGTTATGCGTTATGCGTTATGGGCTATGCGTTATGCCTTATGGTTTATACGTTATGCGTTATGCGTTATGCGTTATGCGTTATGCGTTATGCGTTGTGCGTTATGCGTTGTGCGTCATGCGTTATGCGTTATGCGTTATGCGTTATGCGTTATGCGTTATGCGTTATGCGTTATGCGTTATGCGTTATGCGTTATGCGTTATGCGTTATGCGTTATGCGTTATGCGTTATGCGTTATGCGTTATGCGTTATGCGTTATGCGTTATGCGTTATGCGTTATGCGTTATGCGTTATGCGTTATGCGTTATGCGTTATGCGTTATGCGTTATGCGTTATGCGTTATGCGTTATGCGTTATGCGTTATGCGTTATGCGTTATGCGTTATGCGTTATGCGTTATGCGTTATGCGTTATGCGTTATGCGTTATGCGTTATGCGTTATGCGTTATGCGTTATGCGTTATGCGTTATGCGTTATGCGTTATGCGTTATGCGTTATGCGTTATGCGTTATGCGTTATGCGTTATGCGTTATGCGTTATGCGTTATGCGTTATGCGTTATGCGTTATGCGTTATGCGTTATGCGTTATGCGTTATGCGTTATGCCTTATGCGTTATGAGTTTTGAATTATGCGTTATGCGTTATGCGTTATGCGTTATGCGTTATGCGTTATGCGTTATGCGTTATGCGTTATGCGTTATGCGTTATGCGTTATGCGTTATGCGTTATGCGTTATGCGTTATGCGTTATGCGTTATGCGTAATGCGTTATGCGTTATGCGTTATGCGTTACGCGTTATGCGTTATGCGTTATGCGTTATGCGTTATGCGTTATGCGTTATGCATTATGCGTTATGAGTTTTGAATTATGCGTTATGCGATATGCGCTATGTGTTATGCGTTATGGGCTATACTTTATGCGTTATGCGTTATGGGTTATGCGTTATGGGCTATACTTTATGCGTTATGCGTTATGGGTTATGCGTTATGCGTTATGCGTTATGCGTTATGCGTTATGCGTTATGCGTTATGCGTTATGCGTTATGCGTTATGCGTTATGCGTTATGCGTTATGAGTTTTGCGTTACGCGTTACGCGTTATGCGTTATGCGTTATGCGTTATGCGTTATGCGTTATGCGTTATGCGTTATGCGTTATGCGTTATGCGTTGTGCGTTATGCGTTATGCGTTATGCGTTATGCGTTATGCGTTATGCGTTATGCGTTATGCGTTATGCGTTATGCGTTATGCGTTATGCGTTATGCGTTATGCGTTATGCGTTATGCGTTATGCGTTATGCGTTATGCGTTATGCGTTATGCGTTATGCGTTATGCGTTATGCGTTATGCGTTATGCGTTATGCGTTATGCGTTATGCGTTATGCGTTATGCGTTATGACTTTTGCATTATGCGTTATGCGTTATGCGTTATGCGTTATGGGCTATGCGTTATGCCTTATGGTTTATACGTTATGCGTTATGCGTTATGCGTTATGCGTTATGCGTTATGCGTTGTGCGTTATGCGTTATGCGTTATGCGTTATGCGTTATGCGTTATGCGTTATGCGTTATGCGTTATGCGTTATGCGTTATGCGTTATGCGTTATGACTTTTGCATTATGCGTTATGCGTTATGCGTTATGCGTTATGGGCTATGCGTTATGCCTTATGGTTTATACGTTATGCGTTATGCGTTATGCGTTATGCGTTATGCGTTATGCGTTGTGCGTTATGCGTTGTGCGTCATGCGTTATGCGTTATGCGTTATGCGTTATGCGTTATGCGTTATGCGTTATGCGTTATGCGTTATGCGTTATGCGTTATGCGTTATGCGTTATGCGTTATGCGTTATGCGTTATGCGTTATGCGTTATGCGTTATGCGTTATGCGTTATGCGTTATGCGTTATGCGTTATGCGTTATGCGTTATGCGTTATGCGTTATGCGTTATGCGTTATGCGTTATGCGTTATGCGTTATGCGTTATGCGTTATGCGTTATGCGTTATGCGTTATGCGTTATGCGTTATGCGTTATGCGTTATGCGTTATGCGTTATGCGTTATGCGTTATGCGTTATGCGTTATGCGTTATGCGTTATGCGTTATGCGTTATGCGTTATGCGTTATGCGTTATGCGTTATGCGTTATGCGTTATGCGTTATGCGTTATGCGTTATGCGTTATGCGTTATGCGTTATGCGTTATGCGTTATGCGTTATGCGTTATGCGTTATGCGTTATGCGTTATGCGTTATGCGTTATGCGTTATGCGTTATGCGTTATGCGTTATGCGTTATGCGTTATGCGTTATGCGTTATGCGTTATGCGTTATGCGTTATGCGTTATGCGTTATGCGTTATGACTTTTGCATTATGCGTTATGCGTTATGCGTTATGCGTTATGGGCTATGCGTTATGCCTTATGGTTTATACGTTATGCGTTATGCGTTATGCGTTATGCGTTATGCGTTATGCGTTATGCGTTATGCGTTGTGCGTTATGCGTTGTGCGTCATGCGTTATGCGTTATGCGTTATGCGTTATGCGTTATGCGTTATGCGTTATGCGTTATGCGTTATGCGTTATGCGTTATGCGTTATGCGTTATGCGTTATGCGTTATGCGTTGTGCGTTATGCGTTGTGCGTCATGCGTTATGCATTATGCGTTATGCGTTATGCGTTATGCGTTATGCGTTATGCGTTATGCGTTATGCGTTATGCGTTATGCGTTATGCGTTATGCGTTATGCGTTATGCGTTATGCGTTATGCGTTATGCGTTATGCGTTATGCGTTATGCGTTATGCCTTATGCGTTATGAGTTTTGAATTATGCGTTATGCGTTATGCGTTATGCGTTATGCGTTATGCGTTATGCGTTATGCGTTATGCGTTATGCGTTATGCGTTATGACTTTTGCATTATGCGTTATGCGTTATGCGTTATGCGTTATGCGTTATGCGTTATGCGTTATGCGTTATGCGTTATGCGTTATGCGTTATGCGTTATGCGTTATGCGTTATGCGTTATGCGTTATGCGTTATGCGTTATGCGTTATGCGTTATGCGTTATGCGTTATGCGTTATGCGTTATGCGTTATGCGTTATGCGTTATGCGTTATGCGTTATGCGTTATGCGTTATGACTTTTGCATTATGCGTTATGCGTTATGCGTTATGGGCTATGCGTTATGCCTTATGGTTTATACGTTATGCGTTATGCGTTATGCGTTATGCGTTATGCGTTATGCGTTATGCGTTATGCGTTATGCGTTATGCGTTATGCGTTATGCGTTATGAGTTTTGCGTTACGCGTTACGCGTTATGCGTTATGCGTTATGCGTTATGCGTTATGCGTTATGCGTTATGCGTTATGCGTTATGCGTTATGCGTTATGCGTTGTGCGTTATGCGTTGTGCGTCATGCGTTATGCGTTATGCGTTATGCGTTATGCGTTATGCGTTATGCGTTATGCGTTATGCGTTATGCGTTATGCGTTATGCGTTATGCGTTATGCGTTATGCGTTATGCGTTATGCGTTATGCGTTATGCGTTATGCGTTATGCGTTATGCGTTATGCGTTATGCGTTATGCGTTATGCGTTATGCGTTATGCGTTATGCGTTATGCGTTATGCGTTATGCGTTATGCGTTATGCGTTATGCGTTATGCGTTATGCGTTATGCGTTATGCGTTATGCGTTATGCGTTATGCGTTATGCGTTATGCGTTATGCGTTATGCGTTATGCGTTATGCGTTATGCGTTATGCGTTATGCGTTATGCGTTATGCGTTATGCGTTATGCGTTATGCGTTATGCGTTATGCGTTATGCCTTATGCGTTATGAGTTTTGAATTATGCGTTATGCGTTATGCGTTATGCGTTATGCGTTATGCGTTATGCGTTATGCGTTATGCGTTATGCGTTATGCGTTATGCGTTATGCGTTATGCGTTATGCGTTATGCGTTATGCGTTATGCGTTATGCGTTATGCGTTATGCGTTATGCGTTATGCGTTATGCGTTATGCGTTATGCGTTATGCGTTATGCGTTATGCGTTATGCGTTATGCGTTATGCGTTATGCGTTATGCGTTATGCGTTATGCGTTATGCGTTATGCGTTATGCGTTATGCGTTATGCGTTATGACTTTTGCATTATGCGTTATGCGTTATGCGTTATGGGCTATGCGTTATGCCTTATGGTTTATACGTTATGCGTTATGCGTTATGCGTTATGCGTTATGCGTTATGCGTTATGCGTTATGCGTTATGCGTTATGCGTTATGCGTTATGCGTTATGCGTTATGAGTTTTGCGTTACGCGTTACGCGTTACGCGTTATGCGTTATGCGTTATGCGTTATGCGTTATGCGTTATGCGTTATGCGTTATGCGTTATGCGTTATGCGTTATGCGTTATGCGTTATGCGTTATGCGTTATGCGTTATGCGTTATGCGTTATGCGTTATGCGTTATGCGTTATGCGTTATGCGTTATGCGTTATGCGTTATGCGTTATGCGTTATGCGTTATGCGTTATGCGTTATGCGTTATGCGTTATGCGTTATGCGTTATGCGTTATGCGTTATGCGTTATGCGTTATGCGTTATGCGTTATGCGTTATGCCTTATGCGTTATGAGTTTTGAATTATGCGTTATGCGTTATGCGTTATGCGTTATGCGTTATGCGTTATGCGTTATGCGTTATGCGTTATGCGTTATGCGTTATGCGTTATGCGTTATGCGTTATGCGTTATGCGTTATGCGTTATGCGTTATGCGTTATGCGTTATGCGTTATGCGTTATGCGTTATGCGTTATGCGTTATGCGTTATGCGTTATGCGTTATGCGTTATGCGTTATGCGTTATGCGTTATGCGTTATGCGTTATGCGTTATGCGTTATGCGTTATGCGTTATGCGTTATGCGTTATGCGTTATGACTTTTGCATTATGCGTTATGCGTTATGCGTTATGGGCTATGCGTTATGCCTTATGGTTTATACGTTATGCGTTATGCGTTATGCGTTATGCGTTATGCGTTATGCGTTATGCGTTATGCGTTATGCGTTATGCGTTATGCGTTATGCGTTATGCGTTATGCGTTATGCGTTATGCGTTATGCGTTATGCGTTATGCGTTATGCGTTATGCGTTATGCGTTATGAGTTTTGCGTTACGCGTTACGCGTTATGCGTTATGCGTTATGCGTTATGCGTTATGCGTTATGCGTTATGCGTTATGCGTTATGCGTTATGCGTTATGCGTTATGCGTTATGCGTTGTGCGTTATGCGTTGTGCGTCATGCGTTATGCGTTATGCGTTATGCGTTATGCGTTATGCGTTATGCGTTATGCGTTATGCGTTATGCGTTATGCGTTATGCGTTATGCGTTATGCGTTATGCGTTGTGCGTTATGCGTTATGCGTTATGCGTTATGCGTTATGCGTTATGCGTTATGCGTTATGCGTTATGCGTTATGCGTTATGCGTTATGCGTTATGCGTTATGCGTTATGCGTTATGCGTTATGCGTTATGCGTTATGCGTTATGCGTTATGCGTTATGCGTTATGCGTTATGCGTTATGCGTTATGCGTTATGCGTTATGCGTTATGCGTTATGCGTTATGCGTTATGCGTTATGCGTTATGCGTTATGCGTTATGCGTTATGCGTTATGCGTTATGCCTTATGCGTTATGAGTTTTGAATTATGCGTTATGCGTTATGCGTTATGCGTTATGCGTTATGCGTTATGCGTTATGCGTTATGCGTTATGCGTTATGCGTTATGCGTTATGCGTTATGCGTTATGCGTTATGCGTTATGCGTTATGCGTTATGCGTTATGCGTTATGCGTTATGCGTTATGCGTTATGCGTTATGCGTTATGCGTTATGCGTTATGCGTTATGCGTTATGCGTTATGCGTTATGCGTTATGCGTTATGCGTTATGCGTTATGCGTTATGACTTTTGCATTATGCGTTATGCGTTATGCGTTATGCGTTATGGGCTATGCGTTATGCCTTATGGTTTATACGTTATGCGTTATGCGTTATGCGTTATGCGTTATGCGTTATGCGTTATGCGTTATGTGTTATGCGTTATGCGTTATGCGTTATGCGTTATGCGTTATGCGTTATGCGTTATGCGTTATGCGTTATGCGTTATGCGTTATGCGTTATGAGTTATGCGTTATGCGTTATGCGTTATGACTTTTGCATTATGCGTTATGCGTTATGCGTTATGGGCTATGCGTTATGCCTTATGGTTTATACGTTATGCGTTATGCGTTATGCGTTATGCGTTATGCGTTATGCGTTATGCGTTATGCGTTATGCGTTATGCGTTATGCGTTATGCGTTATGCGTTATGCGTTATGCGTTATGCGTTATGCGTTATGCGTTATGCGTTATGAGTTTTGCGTTACGCGTTACGCGTTATGCGTTATGCGTTATGCGTTATGCGTTACGCGTTATGCGTTATGCGTTATGCGTTATGCGTTATGCGTTGTGCGTTATGCGTTGTGCGTCATGCGTTATGCGTTATGCGTTATGCGTTATGCGTTATGCGTTATGCGTTATGCGTTATGCGTTATGCGTTATGCGTTATGCGTTATGCGTTATGCGTTATGCGTTATGCGTTATGCGTTATGCGTTATGCGTTATGCGTTATGCGTTATGCGTTATGCGTTATGCGTTATGCGTTATGCGTTATGCGTTATGCGTTATGCGTTATGCGTTATGCGTTATGCGTTATGCGTTATGCGTTATGCGTTATGCGTTATGCGTTATGCGTTATGCGTTATGCGTTATGCGTTATGCGTTATGCGTTATGCGTTATGCGTTATGCGTTATGCGTTATGCGTTATGCGTTATGCGTTATGCGTTATGCGTTATGCGTTATGCGTTATGCGTTATGCGTTATGCGTTATGCGTTATGCGTTATGCGTTATGCGTTATGCGTTATGCGTTATGCGTTATGCGTTATGCGTTATGCGTTATGCGTTATGCGTTATGCGTTATGCGTTATGCGTTATGCGTTATGCGTTATGCGTTATGCGTTATGCGTTATGCGTTATGCGTTATGCGTTATGCGTTATGCGTTATGCGTTATGCGTTATGCGTTATGCGTTATGCGTTATGCGTTATGCGTTATGCGTTATGCGTTATGCGTTATGCGTTATGCGTTATGCGTTATGCGTTATGCGTTATGCGTTATGCGTTATGCGTTATGCGTTATGCGTTATGCGTTATGCGTTATGCGTTATGCGTTATGCGTTATGCGTTATGCGTTATGCGTTATGCGTTATGCGTTATGCGTTATGCGTTATGCGTTATGCGTTATGACTTTTGCATTATGCGTTATGCGTTATGCGTTATGGGCTATGCGTTATGCCTTATGGTTTATACGTTATGCGTTATGCGTTATGCGTTATGCGTTATGCGTTATGGGTTATGCGTTATGCGTTATGCGTTATGCGTTATGCGTTATGCGTTATGCGTTATGCGTTATGCGTTATGCGTTATGCGTTATGCGTTATGCGTTATGCGTTATGCGTTATGCGTTATGCGTTATGCGTTATGCGTTATGCGTTATGCGTTATGCGTTATGCGTTATGCGTTATGCGTTATGCGTTATGCGTTATGGGCTATGCGTTATGCCTTATGGTTTATACGTTATGCGTTATGCGTTATGCGTTATGCGTTATGCGTTATGCGTTATGCGTTATGCGTTATGCGTTATGCGTTATGCGTTATGCGTTATGCGTTATGCGTTATGCGTTATGCGTTATGCGTTATGCGTTATGACTTTTGCATTATGCGTTATGCGTTATGCGTTATGGGCTATGCGTTATGCCTTATGGTTTATACGTTATGCGTTATGCGTTATGCGTTATGCGTTATGCGTTATGCGTTATGTGTTATGCGTTATGCGTTATGCGTTATGCGTTATGCGTTATGCGTTATGCGTTATGCGTTATGCGTTATGCGTTATGCGTTATGCGTTATGCGTTATGCGTTATGCGTTATGCGTTATGCGTTATGACTTTTGCATTATGCGTTATGCGTTATGCGTTATGGGCTATGCGTTATGCCTTATGGTTTATACGTTATGCGTTATGCGTTATGCGTTATGCGTTATGCGTTATGCGTTATGCGTTATGCGTTATGCGTTATGCGTTATGCGTTATGCGTTATGCGTTATGCGTTATGCGTTATGCGTTATGAGTTTTGCGTTACGCGTTACGCGTTATGCGTTATGCGTTATGCGTTATGCGTTATGCGTTATGCGTTATGCGTTATGCGTTATGCGTTATGCGTTATGCGTTATGCGTTATGCGTTATGCGTTATGCGTTATGCGTTATGCGTTATGCGTTATGCCTTATGCGTTATGAGTTTTGAATTATGCGTTATGCGTTATGCGTTATGCGTTATGCGTTATGCGTTATGCGTTATGCGTTATGCGTTATGCGTTATGCGTTATGCGTTATGCGTTATGAGTTTTGCGTTACGCGTTACGCGTTATGCGTTATGCGTTATGCGTTATGCGTTATGCGTTATGCGTTGTGCGTTATGCGTTGTGCGTCATGCGTTATGCGTTATGCGTTATGCGTTATGCGTTATGCGTTATGCGTTATGCGTTATGCGTTATGCGTTATGCGTTATGCGTTATGCGTTATGCGTTATGCGTTGTGCGTTATGCGTTATGCGTTATGCGTTATGCGTTATGCGTTATGCGTTATGCGTTATGCGTTATGCGTTATGCGTTATGCGTTATGCGTTATGCGTTATGCGTTATGCGTTATGCGTTATGCGTTATGCGTTATGCGTTATGCGTTATGCGTTATGCGTTATGCGTTATGCGTTATGCGTTATGCGTTATGCGTTATGCGTTATGCGTTATGCGTTATGCGTTATGCGTTATGCGTTATGCGTTATGCGTTATGCGTTATGCGTTATGCCTTATGCGTTATGAGTTTTGAATTATGCGTTATGCGTTATGCGTTATGCGTTATGCGTTATGCGTTATGCGTTATGCGTTATGCGTTATGCGTTATGCGTTATGCGTTATGCGTTATGCGTTATGCGTTATGCGTTATGCGTTATGCGTTATGCGTTATGCGTTATGCGTTATGCGTTATGCGTTATGCGTTATGCGTTATGCGTTATGCGTTATGCGTTATGCGTTATGCGTTATGCGTTATGCGTTATGCGTTATGCGTTATGCGTTATGCGTTATGCGTTATGCGTTATGCGTTATGACTTTTGCATTATGCGTTATGCGTTATGCGTTATGCGTTATGGGCTATGCGTTATGCCTTATGGTTTATACGTTATGCGTTATGCGTTATGCGTTATGCGTTATGCGTTATGCGTTATGCGTTATGTGTTATGCGTTATGCGTTATGCGTTATGCGTTATGCGTTATGCGTTATGCGTTATGCGTTATGCGTTATGCGTTATGCGTTATGAGTTATGCGTTATGCGTTATGCGTTATGACTTTTGCATTATGCGTTATGCGTTATGCGTTATGGGCTATGCGTTATGCCTTATGGTTTATACGTTATGCGTTATGCGTTATGCGTTATGCGTTATGCGTTATGCGTTATGCGTTATGCGTTATGCGTTATGCGTTATGCGTTATGCGTTATGCGTTATGCGTTATGCGTTATGCGTTATGCGTTATGCGTTATGCGTTATGAGTTTTGCGTTACGCGTTACGCGTTATGCGTTATGCGTTATGCGTTACGCGTTATGCGTTATGCGTTATGCGTTATGCGTTATGCGTTGTGCGTTATGCGTTGTGCGTCATGCGTTATGCGTTATGCGTTATGCGTTATGCGTTATGCGTTATGCGTTATGCGTTATGCGTTATGCGTTATGCGTTATGCGTTATGCGTTATGCGTTATGCGTTATGCGTTATGCGTTATGCGTTATGCGTTATGCGTTATGCGTTATGCGTTATGCGTTATGCGTTATGCGTTATGCGTTATGCGTTATGCGTTATGCGTTATGCGTTATGCGTTATGCGTTATGCGTTATGCGTTATGCGTTATGCGTTATGCGTTATGCGTTATGCGTTATGCGTTATGCGTTATGCGTTATGCGTTATGCGTTATGCGTTATGCGTTATGCGTTATGCGTTATGCGTTATGCGTTATGCGTTATGCGTTATGCGTTATGCGTTATGCGTTATGCGTTATGCGTTATGCGTTATGCGTTATGCGTTATGCGTTATGCGTTATGCGTTATGCGTTATGCGTTATGCGTTATGCGTTATGCGTTATGCGTTATGCGTTATGCGTTATGCGTTATGCGTTATGCGTTATGCGTTATGCGTTATGCGTTATGCGTTATGCGTTATGCGTTATGCGTTATGCGTTATGCGTTATGCGTTATGCGTTATGCGTTATGCGTTATGCGTTATGCGTTATGCGTTATGCGTTATGCGTTATGCGTTATGCGTTATGCGTTATGCGTTATGCGTTATGCGTTATGCGTTATGCGTTATGCGTTATGCGTTATGCGTTATGCGTTATGCGTTATGCGTTATGCGTTATGCGTTATGCGTTATGCGTTATGCGTTATGCGTTATGCGTTATGCGTTATGCGTTATGCGTTATGCGTTATGACTTTTGCATTATGCGTTATGCGTTATGCGTTATGGGCTATGCGTTATGCCTTATGGTTTATACGTTATGCGTTATGCGTTATGCGTTATGCGTTATGCGTTATGGGTTATGCGTTATGCGTTATGCGTTATGCGTTATGCGTTATGCGTTATGCGTTATGCGTTATGCGTTATGCGTTATGCGTTATGCGTTATGCGTTATGCGTTATGCGTTATGCGTTATGCGTTATGCGTTATGCGTTATGCGTTATGCGTTATGCGTTATGCGTTATGCGTTATGCGTTATGCGTTATGCGTTATGCGTTATGCGTTATGCGTTATGGGCTATGCGTTATGCCTTATGGTTTATACGTTATGCGTTATGCGTTATGCGTTATGCGTTATGCGTTATGCGTTATGCGTTATGCGTTATGCGTTATGCGTTATGCGTTATGCGTTATGCGTTATGCGTTATGCGTTATGCGTTATGCGTTATGCGTTATGCGTTATGACTTTTGCATTATGCGTTATGCGTTATGCGTTATGGGCTATGCGTTATGCCTTATGGTTTATACGTTATGCGTTATGCGTTATGCGTTATGCGTTATGCGTTATGCGTTATGTGTTATGCGTTATGCGTTATGCGTTATGCGTTATGCGTTATGCGTTATGCGTTATGCGTTATGCGTTATGCGTTATGCGTTATGCGTTATGCGTTATGCGTTATGACTTTTGCATTATGCGTTATGCGTTATGCGTTATGGGCTATGCGTTATGCCTTATGGTTTATACGTTATGCGTTATGCGTTATGCGTTATGCGTTATGCGTTATGCGTTATGCGTTATGCGTTATGCGTTATGCGTTATGCGTTATGCGTTATGCGTTATGCGTTATGCGTTATGCGTTATGCGTTATGCGTTATGCGTTATGAGTTTTGCGTTACGCGTTACGCGTTATGCGTTATGCGTTATGCGTTATGCGTTATGCGTTATGCGTTATGCGTTATGCGTTATGCGTTATGCGTTATGCGTTATGCGTTATGCGTTATGCGTTATGCGTTATGCGTTATGCGTTATGCGTTATGCCTTATGCGTTATGAGTTTTGAATTATGCGTTATGCGTTATGCGTTATGCGTTATGCGTTATGCGTTATGCGTTATGCGTTATGCGTTATGCGTTATGCGTTATGCGTTATGCGTTATGTGTTATGCGTTATGGGCTATACTTTATGCGTTATGCGTTATGGGTTATGCGTTATGCGTTATGCGTTATGCGTTATGCGTTATGCGTTATGCGTTATGCGTTATGCGTTATGCGTTATGCGTTATGCGTTATGCGTTATGCGTTATGCGTTATGCGTTATGCGTTATGCGTTATGCGTTATGCGTTATGCGTTATGCGTTATGCGTTATGCGTTATGCGTTATGCGTTATGCGTTATGCGTTATGCGTTATGCGTTATGACTTTTGCATTATGCGTTATGCGTTATGCGTTATGCGTTATGGGCTATGCGTTATGCCTTATGGTTTATACGTTATGCGTTATGCGTTATGCGTTATGGGCTATACTTTATGCGTTATGCGTTATGGGTTATGCGTTATGCGTTATGCGTTATGCGTTATGCGTTATGCGTTATGCGTTATGCGTTATGCGTTATGCGTTATGCGTTATGCGTTATGCGTTATGCGTTATGCGTTATGACTTTTGCATTATGCGTTATGCGTTATGCGTTATGCGTTATGGGCTATGCGTTATGCCTTATGGTTTATACGTTATGCGTTATGCGTTATGCGTTATGCGTTATGCGTTATGCGTTATGCGTTATGCGTTATGTGTTATGCGTTATGCGTTATGCGTTATGCGTTATGCGTTATGCGTTATGCGTTATGCGTTATGCGTTATGCGTTATGCGTTATGCGTTATGCGTTATGAGTTATGCGTTATGCGTTATGCGTTATGACTTTTGCATTATGCGTTATGCGTTATGCGTTATGGGCTATGCGTTATGCCTTATGGTTTATACGTTATGCGTTATGCGTTATGCGTTATGCGTTATGCGTTATGCGTTATGCGTTATGCGTTATGCGTTATGCGTTATGCGTTATGCGTTATGCGTTATGCGTTATGCGTTATGCGTTATGCGTTATGCGTTATGCGTTATGCGTTATGACTTTTGCATTATGCGTTATGCGTTATGCGTTATGGGCTATGCGTTATGCCTTATGGTTTATACGTTATGCGTTATGCGTTATGCGTTATGCGTTATGCGTTATGGGTTATGCGTTATGCGTTATGCGTTATGCGTTATGCGTTATGCGTTATGCGTTATGCGTTATGCGTTATGCGTTATGCGTTATGCGTTATGCGTTATGCGTTATGCGTTATGCGTTATGCGTTATGCGTTATGCGTTATGCGTTATGCGTTATGCGTTATGCGTTATGCGTTATGCGTTATGCGTTATGCGTTATGCGTTATGGGCTATGCGTTATGCCTTATGGTTTATACGTTATGCGTTATGCGTTATGCGTTATGCGTTATGCGTTATGCGTTATGCGTTATGCGTTATGCGTTATGCGTTATGCGTTATGCGTTATGCGTTATGCGTTATGCGTTATGCGTTATGCGTTATGCGTTATGACTTTTGCATTATGCGTTATGCGTTATGCGTTATGGGCTATGCGTTATGCCTTATGGTTTATACGTTATGCGTTATGCGTTATGCGTTATGCGTTATGCGTTATGCGTTATGTGTTATGCGTTATGCGTTATGCGTTATGCGTTATGCGTTATGCGTTATGCGTTATGCGTTATGCGTTATGCGTTATGCGTTATGCGTTATGCGTTATGCGTTATGCGTTATGCGTTATGACTTTTGCATTATGCGTTATGCGTTATGCGTTATGGGCTATGCGTTATGCCTTATGGTTTATACGTTATGCGTTATGCGTTATGCGTTATGCGTTATGCGTTATGCGTTATGCGTTATGCGTTATGCGTTATGCGTTATGCGTTATGCGTTATGCGTTATGCGTTATGCGTTATGCGTTATGCGTTATGCGTTATGCGTTATGCGTTATGCGTTATGCGTTATGCGTTATGCGTTATGCGTTATGCGTTATGCGTTATGCGTTATGCGTTATGCGTTATGCGTTATGCGTTATGCGTTATGCGTTATGCGTTATGCGTTATGCGTTATGCGTTATGCCTTATGCGTTATGAGTTTTGAATTATGCGTTATGCGTTATGCGTTATGCGTTATGCGTTATGCGTTATGCGTTATGCGTTATGCGTTATGCGTTATGCGTTATGCGTTATGCGTTATGAGTTTTGCGTTACGCGTTACGCGTTATGCGTTATGCGTTATGCGTTATGCGTTATGCGTTATGCGTTGTGCGTTATGCGTTGTGCGTCATGCGTTATGCGTTATGCGTTATGCGTTATGCGTTATGCGTTATGCGTTATGCGTTATGCGTTATGCGTTATGCGTTATGCGTTATGCGTTATGCGTTATGCGTTGTGCGTTATGCGTTATGCGTTATGCGTTATGCGTTATGCGTTATGCGTTATGCGTTATGCGTTATGCGTTATGCGTTATGCGTTATGCGTTATGCGTTATGCGTTATGCGTTATGCGTTATGCGTTATGCGTTATGCGTTATGCGTTATGCGTTATGCGTTATGCGTTATGCGTTATGCGTTATGCGTTATGCGTTATGCGTTATGCGTTATGCGTTATGCGTTATGCGTTATGCGTTATGCGTTATGCCTTATGCGTTATGAGTTTTGAATTATGCGTTATGCGTTATGCGTTATGCGTTATGCGTTATGCGTTATGCGTTATGCGTTATGCGTTATGCGTTATGCGTTATGCGTTATGCGTTATGCGTTATGCGTTATGCGTTATGCGTTATGCGTTATGCGTTATGCGTTATGCGTTATGCGTTATGCGTTATGCGTTATGCGTTATGCGTTATGCGTTATGCGTTATGCGTTATGCGTTATGCGTTATGCGTTATGCGTTATGCGTTATGACTTTTGCATTATGCGTTATGCGTTATGCGTTATGCGTTATGGGCTATGCGTTATGCCTTATGGTTTATACGTTATGCGTTATGCGTTATGCGTTATGCGTTATGCGTTATGCGTTATGCGTTATGTGTTATGCGTTATGCGTTATGCGTTATGCGTTATGCGTTATGCGTTATGCGTTATGCGTTATGCGTTATGCGTTATGCGTTATGAGTTATGCGTTATGCGTTATGCGTTATGACTTTTGCATTATGCGTTATGCGTTATGCGTTATGGGCTATGCGTTATGCCTTATGGTTTATACGTTATGCGTTATGCGTTATGCGTTATGCGTTATGCGTTATGCGTTATGCGTTATGCGTTATGCGTTATGCGTTATGCGTTATGCGTTATGCGTTATGCGTTATGCGTTATGCGTTATGCGTTATGCGTTATGAGTTTTGCGTTACGCGTTACGCGTTATGCGTTATGCGTTATGCGTTATGCGTTACGCGTTATGCGTTATGCGTTATGCGTTATGCGTTATGCGTTGTGCGTTATGCGTTGTGCGTCATGCGTTATGCGTTATGCGTTATGCGTTATGCGTTATGCGTTATGCGTTATGCGTTATGCGTTATGCGTTATGCGTTATGCGTTATGCGTTATGCGTTATGCGTTATGCGTTATGCGTTATGCGTTATGCGTTATGCGTTATGCGTTATGCGTTATGCGTTATGCGTTATGCGTTATGCGTTATGCGTTATGCGTTATGCGTTATGCGTTATGCGTTATGCGTTATGCGTTATGCGTTATGCGTTATGCGTTATGCGTTATGCGTTATGCGTTATGCGTTATGCGTTATGCGTTATGCGTTATGCGTTATGCGTTATGCGTTATGCGTTATGCGTTATGCGTTATGCGTTATGCGTTATGCGTTATGCGTTATGCGTTATGCGTTATGCGTTATGCGTTATGCGTTATGCGTTATGCGTTATGCGTTATGCGTTATGCGTTATGCGTTATGCGTTATGCGTTATGCGTTATGCGTTATGCGTTATGCGTTATGCGTTATGCGTTATGCGTTATGCGTTATGCGTTATGCGTTATGCGTTATGCGTTATGCGTTATGCGTTATGACTTTTGCATTATGCGTTATGCGTTATGCGTTATGGGCTATGCGTTATGCCTTATGGTTTATACGTTATGCGTTATGCGTTATGCGTTATGCGTTATGCGTTATGGGTTATGCGTTATGCGTTATGCGTTATGCGTTATGCGTTATGCGTTATGCGTTATGCGTTATGCGTTATGCGTTATGCGTTATGCGTTATGCGTTATGCGTTATGCGTTATGCGTTATGCGTTATGCGTTATGCGTTATGCGTTATGCGTTATGCGTTATGCGTTATGCGTTATGCGTTATGCGTTATGCGTTATGCGTTATGCGTTATGGGCTATGCGTTATGCCTTATGGTTTATACGTTATGCGTTATGCGTTATGCGTTATGCGTTATGCGTTATGCGTTATGCGTTATGCGTTATGCGTTATGCGTTATGCGTTATGCGTTATGCGTTATGCGTTATGCGTTATGCGTTATGCGTTATGCGTTATGCGTTATGCGTTATGACTTTTGCATTATGCGTTATGCGTTATGCGTTATGGGCTATGCGTTATGCCTTATGGTTTATACGTTATGCGTTATGCGTTATGCGTTATGCGTTATGCGTTATGCGTTATGTGTTATGCGTTATGCGTTATGCGTTATGCGTTATGCGTTATGCGTTATGCGTTATGCGTTATGCGTTATGGGCTATGCGTTATGCCTTATGGTTTATACGTTATGCGTTATGCGTTATGCGTTATGCGTTATGCGTTATGCGTTATGCGTTATGCGTTATGCGTTATGCGTTATGCGTTATGCGTTATGCGTTATGCGTTATGCGTTATGCGTTATGCGTTATGCGTTATGAGTTTTGCGTTACGCGTTACGCGTTATGCGTTATGCGTTATGCGTTATGCGTTATGCGTTATGCGTTATGCGTTATGCGTTATGCGTTATGCGTTATGCGTTATGCGTTATGCGTTATGCGTTATGCGTTATGCGTTATGCGTTATGCCTTATGCGTTATGAGTTTTGAATTATGCGTTATGCGTTATGCGTTATGCGTTATGCGTTATGCGTTATGCGTTATGCGTTATGCGTTATGCGTTATGCGTTATGCGTTATGTGTTATGCGTTATGGGCTATACTTTATGCGTTATGCGTTATGGGTTATGCGTTATGCGTTATGCGTTATGCGTTATGCGTTATGCGTTATGCGTTATGCGTTATGCGTTATGCGTTATGCGTTATGCGTTATGCGTTATGCGTTATGCGTTATGCGTTATGCGTTATGCGTTATGCGTTATGCGTTATGCGTTATGCGTTATGCGTTATGCGTTATGCGTTATGCGTTATGCGTTATGCGTTATGCGTTATGCGTTATGACTTTTGCATTATGCGTTATGCGTTATGCGTTATGCGTTATGGGCTATGCGTTATGCCTTATGGTTTATACGTTATGCGTTATGCGTTATGCGTTATGGGCTATACTTTATGCGTTATGCGTTATGGGTTATGCGTTATGCGTTATGCGTTATGCGTTATGCGTTATGCGTTATGCGTTATGCGTTATGCGTTATGCGTTATGCGTTATGCGTTATGCGTTATGCGTTATGCGTTATGACTTTTGCATTATGCGTTATGCGTTATGCGTTATGCGTTATGGGCTATGCGTTATGCCTTATGGTTTATACGTTATGCGTTATGCGTTATGCGTTATGCGTTATGCGTTATGCGTTATGCGTTATGCGTTATGTGTTATGCGTTATGCGTTATGCGTTATGCGTTATGCGTTATGCGTTATGCGTTATGCGTTATGCGTTATGCGTTATGCGTTATGCGTTATGCGTTATGAGTTATGCGTTATGCGTTATGCGTTATGACTTTTGCATTATGCGTTATGCGTTATGCGTTATGGGCTATGCGTTATGCCTTATGGTTTATACGTTATGCGTTATGCGTTATGCGTTATGCGTTATGCGTTATGCGTTATGCGTTATGCGTTATGCGTTATGCGTTATGCGTTATGCGTTATGCGTTATGCGTTATGCGTTATGCGTTATGCGTTATGCGTTATGCGTTATGACTTTTGCATTATGCGTTATGCGTTATGCGTTATGGGCTATGCGTTATGCCTTATGGTTTATACGTTATGCGTTATGCGTTATGCGTTATGCGTTATGCGTTATGGGTTATGCGTTATGCGTTATGCGTTATGCGTTATGCGTTATGCGTTATGCGTTATGCGTTATGCGTTATGCGTTATGCGTTATGCGTTATGCGTTATGCGTTATGCGTTATGCGTTATGCGTTATGCGTTATGCGTTATGCGTTATGCGTTATGCGTTATGCGTTATGCGTTATGCGTTATGCGTTATGCGTTATGGGCTATGCGTTATGCCTTATGGTTTATACGTTATGCGTTATGCGTTATGCGTTATGCGTTATGCGTTATGCGTTATGCGTTATGCGTTATGCGTTATGCGTTATGCGTTATGCGTTATGCGTTATGCGTTATGCGTTATGCGTTATGACTTTTGCATTATGCGTTATGCGTTATGCGTTATGGGCTATGCGTTATGCCTTATGGTTTATACGTTATGCGTTATGCGTTATGCGTTATGCGTTATGCGTTATGCGTTATGTGTTATGCGTTATGCGTTATGCGTTATGCGTTATGCGTTATGCGTTATGCGTTATGCGTTATGCGTTATGCGTTATGCGTTATGCGTTATGCGTTATGCGTTATGCGTTATGCGTTATGCGTTATGACTTTTGCATTATGCGTTATGCGTTATGCGTTATGGGCTATGCGTTATGCCTTATGGTTTATACGTTATGCGTTATGCGTTATGCGTTATGCGTTATGCGTTATGCGTTATGCGTTATGCGTTATGCGTTATGCGTTATGCGTTATGCGTTATGCGTTATGCGTTATGCGTTATGCGTTATGAGTTTTGCGTTACGCGTTACGCGTTATGCGTTATGCGTTATGCGTTATGCGTTATGCGTTATGCGTTATGCGTTATGCGTTATGCGTTATGCGTTATGCGTTATGCGTTATGCGTTATGCGTTATGCGTTATGCGTTATGCGTTATGCCTTATGCGTTATGAGTTTTGAATTATGCGTTATGCGTTATGCGTTATGCGTTATGCGTTATGCGTTATGCGTTATGCGTTATGCGTTATGCGTTATGCGTTATGCGTTATGCGTTATGCGTTATGAGTTTTGCGTTACGCGTTACGCGTTATGCGTTATGCGTTATGCGTTATGCGTTATGCGTTATGCGTTGTGCGTTATGCGTTGTGCGTCATGCGTTATGCGTTATGCGTTATGCGTTATGCGTTATGCGTTATGCGTTATGCGTTATGCGTTATGCGTTATGCGTTATGCGTTATGCGTTATGCGTTATGCGTTATGCGTTGTGCGTTATGCGTTATGCGTTATGCGTTATGCGTTATGCGTTATGCGTTATGCGTTATGCGTTATGCGTTATGCGTTATGCGTTATGCGTTATGCGTTATGCGTTATGCGTTATGCGTTATGCGTTATGCGTTATGCGTTATGCGTTATGCGTTATGCGTTATGCGTTATGCGTTATGCGTTATGCGTTATGCGTTATGCGTTATGCGTTATGCGTTATGCGTTATGCGTTATGCGTTATGCGTTATGCGTTATGCGTTATGCGTTATGCCTTATGCGTTATGAGTTTTGAATTATGCGTTATGCGTTATGCGTTATGCGTTATGCGTTATGCGTTATGCGTTATGCGTTATGCGTTATGCGTTATGCGTTATGCGTTATGCGTTATGCGTTATGCGTTATGCGTTATGCGTTATGCGTTATGCGTTATGCGTTATGCGTTATGCGTTATGCGTTATGCGTTATGCGTTATGCGTTATGCGTTATGCGTTATGCGTTATGCGTTATGCGTTATGCGTTATGCGTTATGCGTTATGACTTTTGCATTATGCGTTATGCGTTATGCGTTATGCGTTATGGGCTATGCGTTATGCCTTATGGTTTATACGTTATGCGTTATGCGTTATGCGTTATGCGTTATGCGTTATGCGTTATGCGTTATGTGTTATGCGTTATGCGTTATGCGTTATGCGTTATGCGTTATGCGTTATGCGTTATGCGTTATGCGTTATGCGTTATGCGTTATGAGTTATGCGTTATGCGTTATGCGTTATGACTTTTGCATTATGCGTTATGCGTTATGCGTTATGGGCTATGCGTTATGCCTTATGGTTTATACGTTATGCGTTATGCGTTATGCGTTATGCGTTATGCGTTATGCGTTATGCGTTATGCGTTATGCGTTATGCGTTATGCGTTATGCGTTATGCGTTATGCGTTATGCGTTATGCGTTATGCGTTATGCGTTATGAGTTTTGCGTTACGCGTTACGCGTTATGCGTTATGCGTTATGCGTTATGCGTTACGCGTTATGCGTTATGCGTTATGCGTTATGCGTTATGCGTTGTGCGTTATGCGTTGTGCGTCATGCGTTATGCGTTATGCGTTATGCGTTATGCGTTATGCGTTATGCGTTATGCGTTATGCGTTATGCGTTATGCGTTATGCGTTATGCGTTATGCGTTATGCGTTATGCGTTATGCGTTATGCGTTATGCGTTATGCGTTATGCGTTATGCGTTATGCGTTATGCGTTATGCGTTATGCGTTATGCGTTATGCGTTATGCGTTATGCGTTATGCGTTATGCGTTATGCGTTATGCGTTATGCGTTATGCGTTATGCGTTATGCGTTATGCGTTATGCGTTATGCGTTATGCGTTATGCGTTATGCGTTATGCGTTATGCGTTATGCGTTATGCGTTATGCGTTATGCGTTATGCGTTATGCGTTATGCGTTATGCGTTATGCGTTATGCGTTATGCGTTATGCGTTATGCGTTATGCGTTATGCGTTATGCGTTATGCGTTATGCGTTATGCGTTATGCGTTATGCGTTATGCGTTATGCGTTATGCGTTATGCGTTATGCGTTATGCGTTATGCGTTATGCGTTATGCGTTATGCGTTATGCGTTATGCGTTATGCGTTATGCGTTATGCGTTATGCGTTATGCGTTATGCGTTATGCGTTATGCGTTATGCGTTATGCGTTATGCGTTATGCGTTATGCGTTATGCGTTATGCGTTATGCGTTATGCGTTATGCGTTATGCGTTATGCGTTATGCGTTATGCGTTATGCGTTATGCGTTATGACTTTTGCATTATGCGTTATGCGTTATGCGTTATGGGCTATGCGTTATGCCTTATGGTTTATACGTTATGCGTTATGCGTTATGCGTTATGCGTTATGCGTTATGGGTTATGCGTTATGCGTTATGCGTTATGCGTTATGCGTTATGCGTTATGCGTTATGCGTTATGCGTTATGCGTTATGCGTTATGCGTTATGCGTTATGCGTTATGCGTTATGCGTTATGCGTTATGCGTTATGCGTTATGCGTTATGCGTTATGCGTTATGCGTTATGCGTTATGCGTTATGCGTTATGCGTTATGCGTTATGGGCTATGCGTTATGCCTTATGGTTTATACGTTATGCGTTATGCGTTATGCGTTATGCGTTATGCGTTATGCGTTATGCGTTATGCGTTATGCGTTATGCGTTATGCGTTATGCGTTATGCGTTATGCGTTATGCGTTATGCGTTATGCGTTATGCGTTATGCGTTATGCGTTATGACTTTTGCATTATGCGTTATGCGTTATGCGTTATGGGCTATGCGTTATGCCTTATGGTTTATACGTTATGCGTTATGCGTTATGCGTTATGCGTTATGCGTTATGCGTTATGTGTTATGCGTTATGCGTTATGCGTTATGCGTTATGCGTTATGCGTTATGCGTTATGCGTTATGCGTTATGCGTTATGCGTTATGCGTTATGCGTTATGCGTTATGACTTTTGCATTATGCGTTATGCGTTATGCGTTATGGGCTATGCGTTATGCCTTATGGTTTATACGTTATGCGTTATGCGTTATGCGTTATGCGTTATGCGTTATGCGTTATGCGTTATGCGTTATGCGTTATGCGTTATGCGTTATGCGTTATGCGTTATGCGTTATGCGTTATGCGTTATGCGTTATGCGTTATGCGTTATGCGTTATGAGTTTTGCGTTACGCGTTACGCGTTATGCGTTATGCGTTATGCGTTATGCGTTATGCGTTATGCGTTATGCGTTATGCGTTATGCGTTATGCGTTATGCGTTATGCGTTATGCGTTATGCGTTATGCGTTATGCGTTATGCGTTATGCGTTATGCGTTATGCGTTATGCCTTATGCGTTATGAGTTTTGAATTATGCGTTATGCGTTATGCGTTATGCGTTATGCGTTATGCGTTATGCGTTATGCGTTATGCGTTATGCGTTATGCGTTATGCGTTATGCGTTATGTGTTATGCGTTATGGGCTATACTTTATGCGTTATGCGTTATGGGTTATGCGTTATGCGTTATGCGTTATGCGTTATGCGTTATGCGTTATGCGTTATGCGTTATGCGTTATGCGTTATGCGTTATGCGTTATGCGTTATGCGTTATGCGTTATGCGTTATGCGTTATGCGTTATGCGTTATGCGTTATGCGTTATGCGTTATGCGTTATGCGTTATGCGTTATGCGTTATGCGTTATGCGTTATGCGTTATGCGTTATGACTTTTGCATTATGCGTTATGCGTTATGCGTTATGCGTTATGGGCTATGCGTTATGCCTTATGGTTTATACGTTATGCGTTATGCGTTATGCGTTATGGGCTATACTTTATGCGTTATGCGTTATGGGTTATGCGTTATGCGTTATGCGTTATGCGTTATGCGTTATGCGTTATGCGTTATGCGTTATGCGTTATGCGTTATGCGTTATGCGTTATGCGTTATGCGTTATGACTTTTGCATTATGCGTTATGCGTTATGCGTTATGCGTTATGGGCTATGCGTTATGCCTTATGGTTTATACGTTATGCGTTATGCGTTATGCGTTATGCGTTATGCGTTATGCGTTATGCGTTATGCGTTATGTGTTATGCGTTATGCGTTATGCGTTATGCGTTATGCGTTATGCGTTATGCGTTATGCGTTATGCGTTATGCGTTATGCGTTATGCGTTATGCGTTATGAGTTATGCGTTATGCGTTATGCGTTATGACTTTTGCATTATGCGTTATGCGTTATGCGTTATGGGCTATGCGTTATGCCTTATGGTTTATACGTTATGCGTTATGCGTTATGCGTTATGCGTTATGCGTTATGCGTTATGCGTTATGCGTTATGCGTTATGCGTTATGCGTTATGCGTTATGCGTTATGCGTTATGCGTTATGCGTTATGCGTTATGCGTTATGCGTTATGCGTTATGCGTTATGACTTTTGCATTATGCGTTATGCGTTATGCGTTATGGGCTATGCGTTATGCCTTATGGTTTATACGTTATGCGTTATGCGTTATGCGTTATGCGTTATGCGTTATGCGTTATGCGTTATGCGTTATGCGTTATGCGTTATGCGTTATGCGTTATGCGTTATGCGTTATGCGTTATGCGTTATGCGTTATGCGTTATGCGTTATGACTTTTGCATTATGCGTTATGCGTTATGCGTTATGCGTTATGGGCTATGCGTTATGCCTTATGGTTTATACGTTATGCGTTATGCGTTATGCGTTATGCGTTATGCGTTATGCGTTATGCGTTATGCGTTATGCGTTATGCGTTATGCGTTATGCGTTATGCGTTATGCGTTATGCGTTATGCGTTATGCGTTATGCGTTATGCGTTATGCGTTATGCGTTATGCGTTATGCGTTATGCGTTATGCGTTATGCGTTATGCGTTATGCGTTATGCGTTATGACTTTTGCATTATGCGTTATGCGTTATGCGTTATGGGCTATGCGTTATGCCTTATGGTTTATACGTTATGCGTTATGCGTTATGCGTTATGCGTTATGCGTTATGCGTTATGCGTTATGCGTTATGCGTTATGCGTTATGCGTTATGCGTTATGCGTTATGCGTTATGCGTTATGCGTTATGCGTTATGCGTTATGCGTTATGCGTTATGCGTTATGCGTTATGCGTTATGCGTTATGCGTTATGCGTTATGCGTTATGCGTTATGCGTTATGCGTTATGCGTTATGCGTTATGCGTTATGCGTTATGCGTTATGCGGTATGCGTTATGCGTTATGCGTTATGCGTTATGCGTTATGCGTTATGCGTTATGCGTTATGCGTTATGCGTTATGCGTTATGCGTTATGCGTTATGCGTTATGACTTTTGCATTATGCGTTATGCGTTATGCGTTATGGGCTATGCGTTATGCCTTATGGTTTATACGTTATGCGTTATGCGTTATGCGTTATGCGTTATGCGTTATGCGTTATGTGTTATGCGTTATGCATTATGCATTATGCGTTATGCGTTATGCGTTATGCGTTATGCGTTATGCGTTATGCGTTATGCGTTATGCGTTATGCGTTATGCGTTATGCGTTATGCGTTATGCGTTATGCGTTATGCGTTATGCGTTATGCGTTATGCGTTATGCGTTATGCGTTATGCGTTATGCGTTATGCGTTATGCGTTATGCGTTATGCGTTATGCGTTATGCGTTATGCGTTATGCGTTATGCGTTATGCGTTATGCGTTATGACTTTTGCATTATGCGTTATGCGTTATGCGTTATGCGTTATGGGCTATGCGTTATGCCTTATGGTTTATACGTTATGCGTTATGCGTTATGCGTTATGGGCTATACTTTATGCGTTATGCGTTATGGGTTATGCGTTATGCGTTATGCGTTATGCGTTATGCGTTATGCGTTATGCGTTATGCGTTATGCGTTATGCGTTATGCGTTATGCGTTATGCGTTATGCGTTATGCGTTATGACTTTTGCATTATGCGTTATGCGTTATGCGTTATGCGTTATGGGCTATGCGTTATGCCTTATGGTTTATACGTTATGCGTTATGCGTTATGCGTTATGCGTTATGCGTTATGCGTTATGCGTTATGTGTTATGCGTTATGCGTTATGCGTTATGCGTTATGCGTTATGCGTTATGCGTTATGCGTTATGCGTTATGCGTTATGCGTTATGCGTTATGCGTTATGAGTTATGCGTTATGCGTTATGCGTTATGACTTTTGCATTATGCGTTATGCGTTATGCGTTATGGGCTATGCGTTATGCCTTATGGTTTATACGTTATGCGTTATGCGTTATGCGTTATGCGTTATGCGTTATGCGTTATGCGTTATGCGTTATGCGTTATGCGTTATGCGTTATGCGTTATGCGTTATGCGTTATGCGTTATGCGTTATGCGTTATGCGTTATGCGTTATGCGTTATGCGTTATGCGTTATGCGTTATGCGTTATGCGTTATGCGTTATGCGTTATGCGTTATGCGTTATGCGTTATGCGTTATGCGTTATGCGTTATGCGTTATGCGTTATGCGTTATGCGTTATGCGTTATGCATTATGCGTTATGAGTTTTGAATTATGCGTTATGCGATATGCGCTATGTGTTATGCGTTATGGGCTATACTTTATGCGTTATGCGTTATGGGTTATGCGTTATGGGCTATACTTTATGCGTTATGCGTTATGGGTTATGCGTTATGCGTTATGCGTTATGCGTTATGCGTTATGCGTTATGCGTTATGCGTTATGCGTTATGCGTTATGCGTTATGCGTTATGCGTTATGCGTTATGCGTTATGCGTTATGCGTTATGACTTTTGCATTATGCGTTATGCGTTATGCGTTATGCGTTATGGGCTATGCGTTATGCCTTATGGTTTATACGTTATGCGTTATGCGTTATGCGTTATGCGTTATGCGTTATGCGTTATGCGTTATGTGTTATGCGTTATGCGTTATGCGTTATGCGTTATGCGTTATGCGTTATGCGTTATGCGTTATGCGTTATGAGTTATGCGTTATGCGTTATGCGTTATGACTTTTGCATTATGCGTTATGCGTTATGCGTTATGGGCTATGCGTTATGCCTTATGGTTTATACGTTATGCGTTATGCGTTATGCGTTATGCGTTATGCGTTATGCGTTATGCGTTATGCGTTATGCGTTATGCGTTATGCGTTATGCGTTATGCGTTATGCGTTATGCGTTATGCGTTATGCGTTATGCGTTATGCGTTATGCGTTATGCGTTATGCGTTATGCGTTATGCGTTATGCGTTATGCGTTATGAGTTTTGCGTTACGCGTTACGCGTTATGCGTTATGCGTTATGCGTTATGCGTTATGCGTTATGCGTTATGCGTTATCCGTTATGCGTTATGCGTTGTGCGTTGTGCGTCATGCGTTATGCGTTATGCGTTATGCGTTATGCGTTATGCGTTATGCGTTATGCGTTATGCGTTATGCGTTATGCGTTATGCGTTATGCGTTATGCGTTATGCGTTATGCGTTATGCGTTATGCGTTATGCGTTATGCGTTATGCGTTATGCGTTATGCGTTATGCGTTATGCGTTATGCGTTATGCGTTATGCGTTATGCGTTATGCGTTATGCGTTATGCGTTATGCGTTATGCGTTATGACTTTTGCATTATGCGTTATGCGTTATGCGTTATGCGTTATGGGCTATGCGTTATGCCTTATGGTTTATACGTTATGCGTTATGCGTTATGCGTTATGCGTTATGCGTTATGCGTTATGCGTTATGCGTTATGCGTTATGCGTTATGCGTTATGCGTTATGCGTTATGCGTTATGCGTTATGCGTTATGCGTTATGCGTTATGCGTTATGCGTTATGCGTTATGCGTTATGCGTTATGCGTTATGCGTTATGCGTTATGCGTTATGCGTTATGCGTTATGCGTTATGCGTTATGCGTTATGCGTTATGCGTTATGCGTTATGCGTTATGCGTTATGCGTTATGACTTTTGCATTATGCGTTATGCGTTATGCGTTATGGGCTATGCGTTATGCCTTATGGTTTATACGTTATGCGTTATGCGTTATGCGTTATGCGTTATGCGTTATGCGTTATGCGTTATGCGTTATGCGTTATGCGTTATGCGTTATGCGTTGTGCGTTATGCGTTGTGCGTCATGCGTTATGCGTTATGCGTTATGCGTCATGCGTTATGCGTTATGCGTTATGCGTTATGCGTTATGCGTTATGCGTTATGCGTTATGCGTTATGCGTTATGCGTTATGCGTTATGCGTTATGCGTTATGCGTTATGCGTTATGCGTTATGCGTTATGCGTTATGCGTTATGCGTTATGCGTTATGCGTTATGCGTTATGCGTTATGCGTTATGCGTTATGCGTTATGCGTTATGCGTTATGCGTTATGCGTTATGCGTTATGCGTTATGCGTTATGCGTTATGCGTTATGCGTTATGCGTTATGCGTTATGCGTTATGCGTTATGCGTTATGCGTTATGCGTTATGCGTTATGCGTTATGCGTTATGCGTTATGCGTTATGCGTTATGCGTTATGCGTTATGCGTTATGCGTTATGCGTTATGCGTTATGCGTTATGCGTTATGACTTTTGCATTATGCGTTATGCGTTATGCGTTATGGGCTATGCGTTATGCCTTATGGTTTATACGTTATGCGTTATGCGTTATGCGTTATGCGTTATGCGTTATGTGTTATGCGTTATGCGTTATGCGTTATGCGTTATGCGTTATGAGTTTTGCGTTACGCGTTACGCGTTATGCGTTATGCGTTATGCGTTATGCGTTATGCGTTATGCGTTATGCGTTATGCGTTATGCGTTATGCGTTATGCGTTATGCGTTATGACTTTTGCATTATGCGTTATGCGTTATGCGTTATGGGCTATGCGTTATGCCTTATGGTTTATACGTTATGCGTTATGCGTTATGCGTTATGCGTTATGCGTTATGCGTTATGCGTTATGCGTTATGCGTTATGCGTTATGCGTTATGCGTTATGCGTTATGCGTTATGCGTTATGCGTTATGCGTTATGCGTTATGCGTTATGCGTTATGCGTTATGCGTTATGCGTTATGCGTTATGCGTTATGCGTTATGCGTTATGACTTTTGCATTATGCGTTATGCGTTATGCGTTATGCGTTATGGGCTATGCGTTATGCCTTATGGTTTATACGTTATGCGTTATGCGTTATGCGTTATGCGTTATGCGTTATGCGTTATGCGTTATGCGTTATGCGTTATGCGTTATGCGTTATGCGTTATGCGTTATGCGTTATGCGTTATGCGTTATGCGTTATGCGTTATGCGTTATGCGTTATGCGTTATGCGTTATGCGTTATGCGTTATGCGTTATGCGTTATGCGTTATGCGTTATGCGTTATGCGTTATGCGTTATGCGTTATGCGTTATGCGTTATGACTTTTGCATTATGCGTTATGCGTTATGCGTTATGCGTTATGGGCTATGCGTTATGCCTTATGGTTTATACGTTATGCGTTATGCGTTATGCGTTATGCGTTATGCGTTATGCGTTATGCGTTATGCGTTATGCGTTATGCGTTATGCGTTATGCGTTATGCGTTATGGGCTATGCGTTATGCCTTATGGTTTATACGTTATGCGTTATGCGTTATGCGTTATGCGTTATGCGTTATGCGTTATGCGTTATGCGTTATGCGTTATGCGTTATGCGTTATGCGTTATGCGTTATGCGTTATGCGTTATGCGTTATGACTTTTGCATTATGCGTTATGCGTTATGCGTTATGCGTTATGGGCTATGCGTTATGCCTTATGGTTTATACGTTATGCGTTATGCGTTATGCGTTATGCGTTATGCGTTATGCGTTATGCGTTATGTGTTATGCGTTATGCGTTATGCGTTATGCGTTATGCGTTATGCGTTATGCGTTATGCGTTATGCGTTATGCGTTATGCGTTATGCGTTATGCGTTATGCGTTATGAGTTATGCGTTATGCGTTATGCGTTATGACTTTTGCATTATGCGTTATGCGTTATGCGTTATGGGCTATGCGTTATGCCTTATGGTTTATACGTTATGCGTTATGCGTTATGCGTTATGCGTTATGCGTTATGCGTTATGCGTTATGCGTTATGCGTTATGCGTTATGCGTTATGCGTTATGCGTTATGCGTTATGCGTTATGCGTTATGCGTTATGCGTTATGCGTTATGCGTTATGCGTTATGCGTTATGCGTTATGCGTTATGCGTTATGCGTTATGCGTTATGCGTTATGCGTTATGCGTTATGCGTTATGCGTTATGCGTTATGCGTTATGCGTTATGCGTTATGCATTATGCGTTATGAGTTTTGAATTATGCGTTATGCGATATGCGCTATGTGTTATGCGTTATGGGCTATACTTTATGCGTTATGCGTTATGGGTTATGCGTTATGGGCTATACTTTATGCGTTATGCGTTATGGGTTATGCGTTATGCGTTATGCGTTATGCGTTATGCGTTATGCGTTATGCGTTATGCGTTATGCGTTATGCGTTATGCGTTATGCGTTATGCGTTATGCGTTATGCGTTATGCGTTATGACTTTTGCATTATGCGTTATGCGTTATGCGTTATGCGTTATGGGCTATGCGTTATGCCTTATGGTTTATACGTTATGCGTTATGCGTTATGCGTTATGCGTTATGCGTTATGCGTTATGCGTTATGTGTTATGCGTTATGCGTTATGCGTTATGCGTTATGCGTTATGCGTTATGCGTTATGCGTTATGCGTTATGCGTTATGCGTTATGAGTTATGCGTTATGCGTTATGCGTTATGACTTTTGCATTATGCGTTATGCGTTATGCGTTATGGGCTATGCGTTATGCCTTATGGTTTATACGTTATGCGTTATGCGTTATGCGTTATGCGTTATGCGTTATGCGTTATGCGTTATGCGTTATGCGTTATGCGTTATGCGTTATGCGTTATGCGTTATGCGTTATGCGTTATGCGTTATGCGTTATGCGTTATGCGTTATGCGTTATGCGTTATGCGTTATGCGTTATGCGTTATGCGTTATGCGTTATGCGTTATGCGTTATGCGTTATGAGTTTTGCGTTACGCGTTACGCGTTATGCGTTATGCGTTATGCGTTATGCGTTATGCGTTATGCGTTATGCGTTATCCGTTATGCGTTATGCGTTGTGCGTTGTGCGTCATGCGTTATGCGTTATGCGTTATGCGTTATGCGTTATGCGTTATGCGTTATGCGTTATGCGTTATGCGTTATGCGTTATGCGTTATGCGTTATGCGTTATGCGTTATGCGTTATGCGTTATGCGTTATGCGTTATGCGTTATGCGTTATGCGTTATGCGTTATGCGTTATGCGTTATGCGTTATGCGTTATGCGTTATGCGTTATGCGTTATGCGTTATGCGTTATGCGTTATGCGTTATGACTTTTGCATTATGCGTTATGCGTTATGCGTTATGCGTTATGGGCTATGCGTTATGCCTTATGGTTTATACGTTATGCGTTATGCGTTATGCGTTATGCGTTATGCGTTATGCGTTATGCGTTATGCGTTATGCGTTATGCGTTATGCGTTATGCGTTATGCGTTATGCGTTATGCGTTATGCGTTATGCGTTATGCGTTATGCGTTATGCGTTATGCGTTATGCGTTATGCGTTATGCGTTATGCGTTATGCGTTATGCGTTATGCGTTATGCGTTATGCGTTATGCGTTATGCGTTATGCGTTATGCGTTATGCGTTATGCGTTATGACTTTTGCATTATGCGTTATGCGTTATGCGTTATGGGCTATGCGTTATGCCTTATGGTTTATACGTTATGCGTTATGCGTTATGCGTTATGCGTTATGCGTTATGCGTTATGCGTTATGCGTTATGCGTTATGCGTTATGCGTTATGCGTTGTGCGTTATGCGTTGTGCGTCATGCGTTATGCGTTATGCGTTATGCGTCATGCGTTATGCGTTATGCGTTATGCGTTATGCGTTATGCGTTATGCGTTATGCGTTATGCGTTATGCGTTATGCGTTATGCGTTATGCGTTATGCGTTATGCGTTATGCGTTATGCGTTATGCGTTATGCGTTATGCGTTATGCGTTATGCGTTATGCGTTATGCGTTATGCGTTATGCGTTATGCGTTATGCGTTATGCGTTATGCGTTATGCGTTATGCGTTATGCGTTATGCGTTATGCGTTATGCGTTATGCGTTATGCGTTATGCGTTATGCGTTATGCGTTATGCGTTATGCGTTATGCGTTATGCGTTATGCGTTATGCGTTATGCGTTATGCGTTATGCGTTATGCGTTATGCGTTATGCGTTATGCGTTATGCGTTATGCGTTATGCGTTATGCGTTATGCGTTATGCGTTATGCGTTATGCGTTATGCGTTATGCGTTATGCGTTATGCGTTATGACTTTTGCATTATGCGTTATGCGTTATGCGTTATGGGCTATGCGTTATGCCTTATGGTTTATACGTTATGCGTTATGCGTTATGCGTTATGCGTTATGCGTTATGTGTTATGCGTTATGCGTTATGCGTTATGCGTTATGCGTTATGAGTTTTGCGTTACGCGTTACGCGTTATGCGTTATGCGTTATGCGTTATGCGTTATGCGTTATGCGTTATGCGTTATGCGTTATGCGTTATGCGTTATGCGTTATGCGTTATGACTTTTGCATTATGCGTTATGCGTTATGCGTTATGGGCTATGCGTTATGCCTTATGGTTTATACGTTATGCGTTATGCGTTATGCGTTATGCGTTATGCGTTATGCGTTATGCGTTATGCGTTATGCGTTATGCGTTATGCGTTATGCGTTATGCGTTATGCGTTATGCGTTATGCGTTATGCGTTATGCGTTATGCGTTATGCGTTATGCGTTATGCGTTATGCGTTATGCGTTATGCGTTATGCGTTATGCGTTATGACTTTTGCATTATGCGTTATGCGTTATGCGTTATGGGCTATGCGTTATGCCTTATGGTTTATACGTTATGCGTTATGCGTTATGCGTTATGCGTTATGCGTTATGCGTTATGCGTTATGCGTTATGCGTTATGCGTTATGCGTTATGCGTTATGCGTTATGCGTTATGCGTTATGCGTTATGCGTTATGCGTTATGCGTTATGCGTTATGCGTTATGCGTTATGCGTTATGCGTTATGCGTTATGCGTTATGCGTTATGCGTTATGCGTTATGCGTTATGCGTTATGCGTTATGCGTTATGCGTTATGCGTTATGCGTTATGACTTTTGCATTATGCGTTATGCGTTATGCGTTATGGGCTATGCGTTATGCCTTATGGTTTATACGTTATGCGTTATGCGTTATGCGTTATGCGTTATGCGTTATGCGTTATGCGTTATGCGTTATGCGTTATGCGTTATGCGTTATGCGTTATGCGTTATGCGTTATGCGTTATGGGCTATGCGTTATGCCTTATGGTTTATACGTTATGCGTTATGCGTTATGCGTTATGCGTTATGCGTTATGCGTTATGCGTTATGCGTTATGCGTTATGCGTTATGCGTTATGCGTTATGCGTTATGCGTTATGCGTTATGCGTTATGCGTTATGCGTTATGCGTTATGCGTTATGCGTTATGCGTTATGCGTTATGCGTTATGCGTTATGCGTTATGCGTTATGCGTTATGCGTTATGCGTTATGCGTTATGCGTTATGCGTTATGCGTTATGCGTTATGCGTTATGCGTTATGCGTTATGCGTTATGCGTTATGCGTTATGCGTTATGCGTTATGCGTTATGCGTTATGCGTTATGCGTTATGCGTTATGCGTTATGCGTTATGCGTTATGCGTTATGCGTTATGCGTTATGCGTTATGCGTTATGCGTTATGCGTTATGCGTTATGCGTTATGCGTTATGACTTTTGCATTATGCGATATGCGTTATGCGTTATGGGCTATGCGTTATGCCTTATGGTTTATACGTTATGCGTTATGCGTTATGCGTTATGCGTTATGGGTTATGCGTTAAGCGTTATGCGTTATGCGTTATGCGTTATGCGTTATGCGTTATGCGTTATGCGTTATGCGTTATGCGTTATGCGTTATGCGTTATGCGTTATGCGTTATGCGTTATGCGTTATGCGTTATGCGTTATGCGTTATGCGTTATGCGTTATGCGTTATGCGTTATGCGTTATGCGTTATGCGTTATGCGTTATGCGTTATGCGTTATGCGTTATGCGTTATGCGTTATGCGTTATGCGTTATGCGTTATGCGTTATGCGTTATGCGTTATGCGTTATGCGTTATGCGTTATGCGTTATGCGTTATGCGTTATGCGTTATGCGTTATGCGTTATGCGTTATGCGTTATGCGTTATGCGTTATGCGTTATGCGTTATGCGTTATGCGTTATGCGTTATGCGTTATGCGTTATGCGTTATGCGTTATGCGTTATGCGTTATGCGTTATGCGTTATGCGTTATGCGTTATGCGTTATGCGTTATGCGTTATGCGTTATGCGTTATGCGTTATGCGTTATGCGTTATGCGTTATGCGTTATGCGTTATGCGTTATGCGTTATGCGTTATGCGTTATGCGTTATGCGTTATGCGTTATGCGTTATGCGTTATGCGTTATGCGTTATGCGTTATGCGTTATGCGTTATGCGTTATGCGTTATGCGTTATGCGTTATGCGTTATGCGTTATGCGTTATGCGTTATGCGTTATGCGTTATGCGTTATGCGTTATGCGTTATGCGTCATGCGTTATGCGTTATGCGTTATGCGTTATGCGTTATGCGTTATGACTTTTGCATTATGCGTTATGCGTTATGCGTTATGGGCTATGCGTTATGCCTTATGGTTTATACGTTATGCGTTATGCGTTATGCGTTATGCGTTATGCGTTATGCGTTATGTGTTATGCGTTATGCGTTATGCATTATGCGTTATGCGTTATGCGTTATGCGTTATGCGTTATGCGTTATGCGTTATGCGTTATGCGTTATGCGTTATGCGTTATGCGTTATGCGTTATGCGTTATGCGTTATGCGTTATGCGTTATGCGTTATGCGTTATGCGTTATGCGTTATGCGTTATGCGTTATGCGTTATGCGTTATGCGTTATGCGTTATGCGTTATGCGTTATGCGTTATGCGTTATGCGTTATGCGTTATGCGTTATGCGTTATGCGTTATGCGTTATGCGTTATGCGTTATGCGTTATGCGTTATGCGTTATGCGTTATGCGTTATGCGTTATGCGTTATGCGTTATGCGTTATGCGTTATGCGTTATGCGTTATGCGTTATGCGTTATGCGTTATGCGTTATGCGTTATGCGTTATGCGTTATGCGTTATGCGTTATGCGTTATGCGTTATGCGTTATGCGTTATGCGTTATGCGTTATGCGTTATGCGTTATGCGTTATGCGTTATGCGTTATGCGTTATGCGTTATGCGTTATGCGTTATGCGTTATGCGTTATGCGTTATGCGTTATGCGTTATGCGTTATGCGTTATGCGTTATGCGTTATGCGTTATGCGTTATGCGTTATGCGTTATGCGTTATGCGTTATGCGTTATGCGTTATGCGTTATGCGTTATGCGTTATGCGTTATGCGTTATGCGTTATGCGTTATGCGTTATGCGTTATGCGTTATGCGTCATGCGTTATGCGTTATGCGTTATGCGTTATGCGTTATGCGTTATGCGTTATGCGTTATGACTTTTGCATTATGCGTTATGCGTTATGCGTTATGCGTTATGCGTTATGCGTTATGCGTTATGCGTTATGCGTTATGCGTTATGCGTTATGCGTTATGCGTTATGCGTTATGCGTTATGCGTTATGCGTTATGCGTTATGCGTTATGCGTTATGCGTTATGCGTTATGCGTTATGACTTTTGCATTATGCGTTATGCGTTATGCGTTACGGGCTATGCGTTATGCCTTATGGTTTATACGTTATGCGTTATGCGTTATGCGTTATGCGTTATGCGTTATGCGTTATGCGTTATGCGTTATGCGTTATGCGTTATGCGTTATGCGTTATGCGTTATGCGTTATGCGTTATGCGTTATGCGTTATGCGTTATGCGTTATGCGTTATGCGTTATGCGTTATGCGTTATGCGTTATGCGTTATGCGTTATGCGTTATGCGTTATGCGTTATGCGTTATGCGTTATGCGTTATGCCTTATGCGTTATGAGTTTTGAATTATGCGTTATGCGTTATGCGTTATGCGTTATGCGTTATGCGTTATGCGTTATGCGTTATGCGTTATGCGTTATGCGTTATGCGTTATGCGTTATGCGTTATGCGTTATGCGTTATGCGTTATGCGTTATGCGTTATGCGTTATGCGTTATGCGTTATGCGTTATGCGTTATGCGTTATGCGTTATGCGTTATGCGTTATGCGTTATGCGTTATGCGTTATGCGTTATGCGTTATGCGTTATGCGTTATGCGTTATGCGTTATGCGTTATGCATTATGCGTTATGAGTTTTGAATTATGCGTTATGCGATATGCGCTATGTGTTATGCGTTATGGGCTATACTTTATGCGTTATGCGTTATGGGTTATGCGTTATGGGCTATACTTTATGCGTTATGCGTTATGGGTTATGCGTTATGCGTTATGCGTTATGCGTTATGCGTTATGCGTTATGCGTTATGCGTTATGCGTTATGCGTTATGCGTTATGCGTTATGCGTTATGCGTTATGCGTTATGCGTTATGCGTTATGCGTTATGCGTTATGCGTTATGCGTTATGCGTTATGCGTTATGCGTTATGCGTTATGCGTTATGCGTTATGCGTTATGCGTTATGACTTTTGCATTATGCGTTATGCGTTATGCGTTATGCGTTATGGGCTATGCGTTATGCCTTATGGTTTATACGTTATGCGTTATGCGTTATGCGTTATGCGTTATGCGTTATGCGTTATGTGTTATGCGTTATGCGTTATGCGTTATGCGTTATGCGTTATGCGTTATGCGTTATGAGTTATGCGTTATGCGTTATGCGTTATGACTTTTGCATTATGCGTTATGCGTTATGCGTTATGGGCTATGCGTTATGCCTTATGGTTTATACGTTATGCGTTATGCGTTATGCGTTATGCGTTATGCGTTATGCGTTATGCGTTATGCGTTATGCGTTATGCGTTATGCGTTATGCGTTATGCGTTATGCGTTATGCGTTATGCGTTATGCGTTATGCGTTATGCGTTATGCGTTATGCGTTATGCGTTATGCGTTATGCGTTATGCGTTATGCGTTGTGCGTTATGCGTTGTGCGTCATGCGTTATGCGTTATGCGTTATGCGTTATGCGTTATGCGTTATGCGTTATGCGTTATGCGTTATGCGTTATGCGTTATGCGTTATGCGTTATGCGTTATGCGTTATGCGTTATGCGTTATGCGTTATGCGTTATGCGTTATGCGTTATGCGTTATGCGTTATGCGTTATGCGTTATGCGTTATGCGTTATGCGTTATGCGTTATGCGTTATGCGTTATGCGTTATGCGTTATGCGTTATGCGTTATGCGTTATGCGTTATGCGTTATGCGTTATGCGTTATGCGTTATGCGTTATGCGTTATGCGTTATGCGTTATGCGTTATGCGTTATGCGTTATGCGTTATGCGTTATGCGTTATGCGTTATGCGTTATGCGTTATGCGTTATGCGTTATGCGTTATGCGTTATGCGTTATGCGTTATGCGTTATGCGTTATGCGTTATGCGTTATGCGTTATGCGTTATGCGTTATGCGTTATGCGTTATGCGTTATGCGTTATGCGTTATGCGTTATGCGTTATGCGTTATGCGTTATGCGTTATGCGTTATGCGTTATGCGTTATGCGTTATGCGTTATGCGTTATGCGTTATGCGTTATGCGTTATGCGTTATGCGTTATGCGTTATGCGTTATGCGTTATGCGTTATGCGTTATGCGTTATGCGTTATGCGTTATGCGTTATGCGTTATGCGTTATGCGTTATGCGTTATGCGTCATGCGTTATGCGTTATGCGTTATGCGTTATGCGTTATGCGTTATGCGTTATGCGTTATGCGTTATGACTTTTGCATTATGCGTTATGGGCTATGCGTTATGCCTTATGGTTTATACGTTATGCGTTATGCGTTATGCGTTATGCGTTATGCGTTATGCGTTATGCGTTATGTGTTATGCGTTATGCGTTATGCGTTATGCGTTATGCGTTATGCGTTATGCGTTATGCGTTATGCGTTATGCGTTATGCGTTATGCGTTATGCGTTATGCGTTATGCGTTATGCGTTATGCGTTATGCGTTATGCGTTATGCGTTATGCGTTATGCGTTATGCGTTATGCGTTATGCGTTATGCGTTATGCGTTATGCGTTATGCGTTATGCGTTATGCGTTATGCGTTATGACTTTTGCATTATGCGTTATGCGTTATGCGTTATGGGCTATGCGTTATGCCTTATGGTTTATACGTTATGCGTTATGCGTTATGCGTTATGCGTTATGCGTTATGCGTTATGCGTTATGCGTTATGCGTTATGCGTTATGCGTTATGCGTTATGCGTTATGCGTTATGCGTTATGCGTCATGCGTTATGCGTTATGCGTTATGCGTTATGCGTTATGCGTTATGCGTTATGCGTTATGACTTTTGCATTATGCGTTATGCGTTACGCGTTATGCGTTATGGGCTATGCGTTATGCCTTATGGTTTATACGTTATGCGTTATGCGTTATGCGTTATGAGTTTTGCGTTATGCGTTATGCGTTGTGCGTTATGCGTTGTGCGTCATGCGTTATGCGTTATGCGTTATGCGTTATGCGTTATGCGTTATGCGTTATGCGTTATGCGTTATGCGTTATGCGTTACGCGTTACGCGTTATGCGTTATGCGTTATGCGTTATGCGTTATGCGTTATGCGTTATGCGTTATGCGTTATGCGTTATGCGTTATGCGTTATGCGTTATGCGTTGTGCGTTATGCGTTGTGCGTCATGCGTTATGCGTTATGCGTTATGCGTTATGCGTTATGCGTTATGCGTTATGCGTTATGCGTTATGCGTTATGCGTTATGCGTTATGCGTTATGCGTTATGCGTTATGCGTTATGCGTTATGCGTTATGCGTTATGCGTTATGCGTTATGCGTTATGCGTTATGCGTTATGCGTTATGCGTTATGCGTTATGCGTTATGCGTTATGCGTTATGCGTTATGCGTTATGCGTTATGCGTTATGCGTTATGCGTTATGCGTTATGCGTTATGCGTTATGCGTTATGCGTTATGCGTTATGCGTTATGCGTTATGCCTTATGCGTTATGCGTTATGCGTTATGCGTTATGCGTTATGCGTTATGCGTTATGCGTTATGCGTTATGCGTTATGCGTTATGCGTTATGCGTTATGCGTTATGCGTTATGCGTTATGCGTTATGCGTTATGCGTTATGCGTTATGCGTTATGCGTTATGCGTTATGCGTTATGCCTTATGCGTTATGAGTTTTGAATTATGCGTTATGCGTTATGCGTTATGCGTTATGCGTTATGCGTTATGCGTTATGCGTTATGCGTTATGCGTTATGCGTTATGCGTTATGCGTTATGCGTTATGCGTTATGCGTTATGCGTTATGCGTTATGCGTTATGCGTTATGCGTTATGCGTTATGCGTTATGCGTTATGCGTTATGCGTTATGCGTTATGCGTTATGCGTTATGCGTTATGCGTTATGCGTTATGCGTTATGCGTTATGCGTTATGCGTTATGCATTATGCGTTATGAGTTTTGAATTATGCGTTATGCGATATGCGCTATGTGTTATGCGTTATGGGCTATACTTTATGCGTTATGCGTTATGGGTTATGCGTTATGGGCTATACTTTATGCGTTATGCGTTATGGGTTATGCGTTATGCGTTATGCGTTATGCGTTATGCGTTATGCGTTATGCGTTATGCGTTATGCGTTATGCGTTATGCGTTATGCGTTATGACTTTTGCATTATGCGTTATGCGTTATGCGTTATGCGTTATGGGCTATGCGTTATGCCTTATGGTTTATACGTTATGCGTTATGCGTTATGCGTTATGCGTTATGCGTTATGCGTTATGTGTTATGCGTTATGCGTTATGCGTTATGCGTTATGCGTTATGCGTTATGCGTTATGCGTTATGCGTTATGCGTTATGCGTTATGAGTTATGCGTTATGCGTTATGCGTTATGACTTTTGCATTATGCGTTATGCGTTATGCGTTATGGGCTATGCGTTATGCCTTATGGTTTATACGTTATGCGTTATGCGTTATGCGTTATGCGTTATGCGTTATGCGTTATGCGTTATGCGTTATGCGTTATGCGTTATGCGTTATGCGTTATGCGTTATGCGTTATGCGTTATGCGTTATGCGTTATGCGTTATGCGTTATGCGTTATGCGTTATGCGTTATGCGTTATGCGTTATGAGTTTTGCGTTACGCGTTACGCGTTATGCGTTATGCGTTATGCGTTATGCGTTATGCGTTATGCGTTATGCGTTATCCGTTATGCGTTATGCGTTGTGCGTTGTGCGTCATGCGTTATGCGTTATGCGTTATGCGTTATGCGTTATGCGTTATGCGTTATGCGTTATGCGTTATGCGTTATGCGTTATGCGTTATGCGTTATGCGTTATGCGTTATGCGTTATGCGTTATGCGTTATGCGTTATGCGTTATGCGTTATGCGTTATGCGTTATGCGTTATGCGTTATGCGTTATGCGTTATGCGTTATGCGTTATGCGTTATGCGTTATGCGTTATGACTTTTGCATTATGCGTTATGCGTTATGCGTTATGCGTTATGGGCTATGCGTTATGCCTTATGGTTTATACGTTATGCGTTATGCGTTATGCGTTATGCGTTATGCGTTATGCGTTATGTGTTATGCGTTATGCGTTATGCGTTATGCGTTATGCGTTATGCGTTATGCGTTATGCGTTATGCGTTATGCGTTATGCGTTATGCGTTATGCGTTATGCGTTATGCGTTATGCGTTATGCGTTATGCGTTATGCGTTATGCGTTATGCGTTATGCGTTATGACTTTTGCATTATGCGTTATGCGTTATGCGTTATGGGCTATGCGTTATGCCTTATGGTTTATACGTTATGCGTTATGCGTTATGCGTTATGCGTTATGCGTTATGCGTTATGCGTTATGCGTTATGCGTTATGCGTTATGCGTTATGCGTTATGCGTTGTGCGTTATGCGTTGTGCGTCATGCGTTATGCGTTATGCGTTATGCGTCATGCGTTATGCGTTATGCGTTATGCGTTATGCGTTATGCGTTATGCGTTATGCGTTATGCGTTATGCGTTATGCGTTATGCGTTATGCGTTATGCGTTATGCGTTATGCGTTATGCGTTATGCGTTATGCGTTATGCGTTATGCGTTATGCGTTATGCGTTATGCGTTATGCGTTATGCGTTATGCGTTATGCGTTATGCGTTATGCGTTATGCGTTATGCGTTATGCGTTATGCGTTATGCGTTATGCGTTATGCGTTATGCGTTATGCGTTATGCGTTATGCGTTATGCGTTATGCGTTATGCGTTATGCGTTATGCGTTATGCGTTATGCGTTATGCGTTATGCGTTATGCGTTATGCGTTATGCGTTATGCGTTATGACTTTTGCATTATGCGTTATGCGTTATGCGTTATGGGCTATGCGTTATGCCTTATGGTTTATACGTTATGCGTTATGCGTTATGCGTTATGCGTTATGCGTTATGTGTTATGCGTTATGCGTTATGCGTTATGCGTTATGCGTTATGAGTTTTGCGTTACGCGTTACGCGTTATGCGTTATGCGTTATGCGTTATGCGTTATGCGTTATGCGTTATGCGTTATGCGTTATGCGTTATGCGTTATGACTTTTGCATTATGCGTTATGCGTTATGCGTTATGGGCTATGCGTTATGCCTTATGGTTTATATGTTATGCGTTATGCGTTATGCGTTATGCGTTATGCGTTATGCGTTATGCGTTATGCGTTATGCGTTATGCGTTATGCGTTATGCGTTATGCGTTATGCGTTATGCGTTATGCGTTATGAGTTTTGCGTTACGCGTTACGCGTTATGCGTTATGCGTTATGCGTTATGCGTTATGCGTTATGCGTTATGCGTTATGCGTTATGCGTTATGCGTTATGCGTTATGCGTTATGCGTTATGCGTTATGCGTTATGCGTTATGCGTTATGCGTTATGCGTTATGCGTTATGCGTTATGCGTTATGCGTTATGCGTTATGCGTTATGGGCTATACTTTATGCGTTATGCGTTATGCGTTATGCGTTATGCGTTATGCGTTATGCGTTATGCGTTATGCGTTATGCGTTATGCGTTATGCGTTATGCGTTATGCGTTATGCGTTATGCGTTATGCGTTATGCGTTATGCGTTATGCGTTATGCGTTATGCGTTATGCGTTATGCGTTATGCGTTATGCGTTATGCGTTATGCGTTATGCGTTATGCGTTATGCGTTATGCGTTATGCGTTATGCGTTATGCGTTATGCGTTATGCGTTATGCGTTAAGCGTTATGCGTTATGCGTTATGCGTTATGCGTTATGCGTTATGCGTTATGCGTTATGCGTTATGCGTTATGCGTTATGCGTTATGCGTTATGCGTTATGCGTTATGCGTTATGCGTTATGTGTTATGCGTTGTGCTTTACGGGTTATGCGATATGCGTTATGACTTTTACATTGAGCGTTATGCGTTATGCGTTATGCGTTATGCGTTATGCGTTATGCGTTATGCGTTATGCGTTATGCGTTATGCGTTATGCGTTATGCGTTATGCGTTATGCGTTATGCGTTATGCGTTATGCGTTATGCGTTATGCGTTATGCGTTATGCGTTATGCGTTATGCGTTATGCGTTATGCGTTATGACTTTTGCATTATGCGTTATGCGTTATGCGTTATGGGCTATGCGTTATGCCTTATGGTTTATACGTTATGCGTTATGCGTTATGCGTTATGCGTTATGCGTTATGCGTTATGCGTTATGCGTTATGTGTTATGCGTTATGCGTTATGCGTTATGCGTTATGCGTTATGTGTTATGCGTTATGCGTTATGCGTTATGCGTTATGCGTTATGCGTTATGCGTTATGCGTTATGCGTTATGCGTTATGCGTTATGCGTTATGCGTTATGCGTTATGCGTTATGCGTTATGCGTTATGCGTTATGCGTTATGCGTTATGCGTTATGCGTTATGCGTTATGCGTTATGCGTTATGCGTTATGCGTTATGACTTTTGCATTATGCGTTATGCGTTATGCGTTATGGGCTATGCGTTATGCCTTATGGTTTATACGTTATGCGTTATGCGTTATGCGTTATGCGTTATGCGTTATGCGTTATGCGTTATGCGTTATGCGTTATGCGTTATGCGTTATGCGTTATGCGTTATGCGTTATGCGTTATGCGTTATGCGTTATGCGTTATGCGTTATGCGTTATGAGTTTTGCGTTACGCGTTACGCGTTATGCGTTATGCGTTATGCGTTATGCGTTATGCGTTATGCGTTATGCGTTATGCGTTATGCGTTATGCGTTATGCGTTATGCGTTATGCGTTATGCGTTATGCGTTGTGCGTTATGCGTTGTGCGTCCTGCGTTATGCGTTATGCGTTATGCGTTATGCGTTATGCGTTATGCGTTATGCGTTATGCGTTATGCGTTATGCGTTATGCGTTATGCGTTATGCGTTATGCGTTATGCGTTATGCGTTATGCGTTATGCGTTATGCGTTATGCGTTATGCGTTATGCGTTATGCGTTATGCGTTATGCGTTATGCGTTATGCGTTATGCGTTATGCGTTATGCGTTATGCGTTATGCGTTATGCGTTATGCGTTATGCGTTATGCGTTATGCGTTATGCGTTATGCGTTATGCGTTATGCGTTATGCGTTATGCGTTATGCGTTATGCGTTATGCCTTATGCGTTATGAGTTTTGAATTATGCGTTATGCGTTATGCGTTATGCGTTATGCGTTATGCGTTATGCGTTATGCGTTATGCGTTATGCGTTATGCGTTATGCGTTATGCGTTATGCGTTATGCGTTATGCGTTATGCGTTATGCGTTATGCGTTATGCGTTATGCGTTATGCGTTATGCGTTATGCGTTATGCGTTATGCGTTATGCGTTATGCGTTATGCGTTATGCGTTATGCGTTATGCGTTATGCGTTATGCGTTATGCGTTATGCGTTATGCGTTATGCGTTATGCGTTATGCGTTATGCGTTATGCGTTATGCGTTATGCGTTATGCATTATGCGTTATGAGTTTTGAATTATGCGTTATGCGATATGCGCTATGTGTTATGCGTTATGGGCTATACTTTATGCGTTATGCGTTATGGGTTATGCGTTATGGGCTATACTTTATGCGTTATGCGTTATGGGTTATGCGTTATGCGTTATGCGTTATGCGTTATGCGTTATGCGTTATGCGTTATGCGTTATGCGTTATGCGTTATGCGTTATGCGTTATGCGTTATGCGTTATGCGTTATGCGTTATGCGTTATGCGTTATGCGTTATGCGTTATGCGTTATGACTTTTGCATTATGCGTTATGCGTTATGCGTTATGCGTTATGGGCTATGCGTTATGCCTTATGGTTTATACGTTATGCGTTATGCGTTATGCGTTATGCGTTATGCGTTATGCGTTATGCGTTATGTGTTATGCGTTATGCGTTATGCGTTATGCGTTATGCGTTATGCGTTATGCGTTATGCGTTATGCGTTATGCGTTATGCGTTATGCGTTATGCGTTATGCGTTATGCGTTATGAGTTATGCGTTATGCGTTATGCGTTATGACTTTTGCATTATGCGTTATGCGTTATGCGTTATGGGCTATGCGTTATGCCTTATGGTTTATACGTTATGCGTTATGCGTTATGCGTTATGCGTTATGCGTTATGTGTTATGCGTTATGCGTTATGCGTTATGCGTTATGCGTTATGCGTTATGCGTTATGCGTTATGCGTTATGCGTTATGCGTTATGCGTTATGCGTTATGCGTTATGCGTTATGCGTTATGCGTTATGCGTTATGCGTTATGCGTTATGCGTTATGCGTTATGACTTTTGCATTATGCGTTATGCGTTATGCGTTATGGGCTATGCGTTATGCGTTATGCGTTAAGCGTTATGCGTTATGCGTTATGCGTTATGCGTTATGCGTTATGCGTTATGCGTTATGCGTTATGCGTTATGCGTTATGCGTTATGCGTTATGCGTTATGCGTTATGTGTTATGCGTTGTGCTTTACGGGTTATGCGATATGCGTTATGACTTTTACATTGAGCGTTATGCGTTATGCGTTATGCGTTATGCGTTATGCGTTATGCGTTATGCGTTATGCGTTATGCGTTATGCGTTATGCGTTATGCGTTATGCGTTATGCGTTATGCGTTATGCGTTATGCGTTATGCGTTATGCGTTATGCGTTATGCGTTATGCGTTATGCGTTATGACTTTTGCATTATGCGTTATGCGTTATGCGTTATGGGCTATGCGTTATGCCTTATGGTTTATACGTTATGCGTTATGCGTTATGCGTTATGCGTTATGCGTTATGCGTTATGCGTTATGCGTTATGTGTTATGCGTTATGCGTTATGCGTTATGCGTTATGCGTTATGTGTTATGCGTTATGCGTTATGCGTTATGCGTTATGCGTTATGCGTTATGCGTTATGCGTTATGCGTTATGCGTTATGCGTTATGCGTTATGCGTTATGCGTTATGCGTTATGCGTTATGCGTTATGCGTTATACGTTATGCGTTATGCGTTATGCGTTATGCGTTATGCGTTATGCGTTATGCGTTATGACTTTTGCATTATGCGTTATGCGTTATGCGTTATGGGCTATGCGTTATGCCTTATGGTTTATACGTTATGCGTTATGCGTTATGCGTTATGCGTTATGCGTTATGCGTTATGCGTTATGCGTTATGCGTTATGCGTTATGCGTTATGCGTTATGCGTTATGCGTTATGCGTTATGCGTTATGCGTTATGCGTTATGCGTTATGCGTTATGCGTTATGCGTTATGAGTTTTGCGTTACGCGTTACGCGTTACGCGTTATGCGTTATGCGTTATGCGTTATGCGTTATGCGTTATGCGTTATGCGTTATGCGTTATGCGTTATGCGTTATGCGTTATGCGTTATGCGTTATGCGTTGTGCGTTATGCGTTGTGCGTCCTGCGTTATGCGTTATGCGTTATGCGTTATGCGTTATGCGTTATGCGTTATGCGTTATGCGTTATGCGTTATGCGTTATGCGTTATGCGTTATGCGTTATGCGTTATGCGTTATGCGTTATGCGTTATGCGTTATGCGTTATGCGTTATGCGTTATGCGTTATGCGTTATGCGTTATGCGTTATGCGTTATGCGTTATGCGTTATGCGTTATGCGTTATGCGTTATGCGTTATGCGTTATGCGTTATGCGTTATGCGTTATGCGTTATGCGTTATGCGTTATGCGTTATGCCTTATGCGTTATGAGTTTTGAATTATGCGTTATGCGTTATGCGTTATGCGTTATGCGTTATGCGTTATGCGTTATGCGTTATGCGTTATGCGTTATGCGTTATGCGTTATGCGTTATGCGTTATGCGTTATGCGTTATGCGTTATGCGTTATGCGTTATGCGTTATGCGTTATGCGTTATGCGTTATGCGTTATGCGTTATGCGTTATGCGTTATGCGTTATGCGTTATGCGTTATGCGTTATGCGTTATGCGTTATGCGTTATGCGTTATGCGTTATGCGTTATGCGTTATGCGTTATGCGTTATGCGTTATGCGTTATGCGTTATGCGTTATGCGTTATGCGTTATGCATTATGCGTTATGAGTTTTGAATTATGCGTTATGCGATATGCGCTATGTGTTATGCGTTATGGGCTATACTTTATGCGTTATGCGTTATGGGTTATGCGTTATGGGCTATACTTTATGCGTTATGCGTTATGGGTTATGCGTTATGCGTTATGCGTTATGCGTTATGCGTTATGCGTTATGCGTTATGCGTTATGCGTTATGCGTTATGCGTTATGCGTTATGCGTTATGACTTTTGCATTATGCGTTATGCGTTATGCGTTATGCGTTATGGGCTATGCGTTATGCCTTATGGTTTATACGTTATGCGTTATGCGTTATGCGTTATGCGTTATGCGTTATGCGTTATGCGTTATGTGTTATGCGTTATGCGTTATGCGTTATGCGTTATGCGTTATGCGTTATGCGTTATGCGTTATGCGTTATGCGTTATGCGTTATGAGTTATGCGTTATGCGTTATGCGTTATGACTTTTGCATTATGCGTTATGCGTTATGCGTTATGGGCTATGCGTTATGCCTTATGGTTTATACGTTATGCGTTATGCGTTATGCGTTATGCGTTATGCGTTATGTGTTATGCGTTATGCGTTATGCGTTATGCGTTATGCGTTATGCGTTATGCGTTATGCGTTATGCGTTATGCGTTATGCGTTATGCGTTATGCGTTATGCGTTATGCGTTATGCGTTATGCGTTATGCGTTATGCGTTATGCGTTATGCGTTATGCGTTATGCGTTATGCGTTATGCGTCATGCGTTATGCGTTATGCGTTATGCGTTATGCGTTATGCGTTATGCGTTATGCGTTATGCGTTATGCGTTATGCGTTATGACTTTTGCATTATGCGTTATGCGTTATGCGTTATGCGTTATGGGCTATGCGTTATGCCTTATGGTTTATACGTTATGCGTTATGCGTTATGCGTTATGCGTTATGCGTTATGCGTTATGCGTTATGCGTTATGTGTTATGCGTTATGCGTTATGCGTTATGCGTTATGCGTTATGCGTTATGCGTTATGCGTTATGCGTTATGCGTTATGCGTTATGCGTTATGCGTTATGCGTTATGCGTTATGCGTTATGCGTTATGCGTTATGCGTTATGCGTTATGCGTTATGCGTTATGCGTTATGCGTTATGCGTTATGCGTTATGCGTTATGCGTTATGCGTTATGCGTTATGCGTTATGCGTTATGCGTTATGCGTTATGCGTTATGCGTTATGCGTTATGCGTTATGCGTTATGCGTTATGCGTTATGCGTTATGCGTTATGCGTTATGCGTTATGCGTTATGCGTCATGCGTTATGCGTTATGCGTTATGCGTTATGCGTTATGCGTTATGCGTTATGCGTTATGCGTTATGCGTTATGCGTTATGACTTTTGCATTATGCGTTATGCGTTATGCGTTATGCGTTATGGGCTATGCGTTATGCCTTATGGTTTATACGTTATGCGTTATGCGTTATGCGTTATGCGTTATGCGTTATGCGTTATGCGTTATGTGTTATGCGTTATGCGTTATGCGTTATGCGTTATGCGTTATGCGTTATGCGTTATGCGTTATGCGTTATGCGTTATGCGTTATGCGTTATGCGTTATGCGTTATGCGTTATGCGTTATGCGTTATGCGTTATGCGTTATGCGTTATGCGTTATGCGTTATGCGTTATGCGTTATGCGTTATGACTTTTGCATTATGCGTTATGCGTTATGCGTTATGGGCTATGCGTTATGCCTTATGGTTTATACGTTATGCGTTATGCGTTATGCGTTATGCGTTATGCGTTATGCGTTATGCGTTATGCGTTATGCGTTATGCGTTATGCGTTATGCGTTATGCGTTATGCGTTATGCGTTATGCGTTATGCGTTATGCGTTATGCGTTATGCGTTATGCGTTATGCGTTATGCGTTATGCGTTATGCGTTATGCGTTATGCGTTATGCGTTATGCGTTATGCGTTATGCGTTATGCGTTATGCGTTATGCGTTATGCGTTATGCGTTATGCGTTATGCGTTATGCGTTATGCGTTATGCGTTATGCGTTATGCGTTATGCGTTATGCGTTATGCGTTAAGCGTTATGCGTTATGCGTTATGCGTTATGCGTTATGCGTTATGCGTTATGCGTTATGCGTTATGCGTTATGCGTTATGCGTTATGCGTTATGCGTTATGCGTTATGTGTTATGCGTTGTGCTTTACGGGTTATGCGATATGCGTTATGACTTTTACATTGAGCGTTATGCGTTATGCGTTATGCGTTATGCGTTATGCGTTATGCGTTATGCGTTATGCGTTATGCGTTATGCGTTATGCGTTATGCGTTATGCGTTATGCGTTATGCGTTATGCGTTATGCGTTATGCGTTATGCGTTATGCGTTATGCGTTATGCGTTATGCGTTATGCGTTATGACTTTTGCATTATGCGTTATGCGTTATGCGTTATGGGCTATGCGTTATGCCTTATGGTTTATACGTTATGCGTTATGCGTTATGCGTTATGCGTTATGCGTTATGCGTTATGCGTTATGCGTTATGTGTTATGCGTTATGCGTTATGCGTTATGCGTTATGCGTTATGTGTTATGCGTTATGCGTTATGCGTTATGCGTTATGCGTTATGCGTTATGCGTTATGCGTTATGCGTTATGCGTTATGCGTTATGCGTTATGCGTTATGCGTTATGCGTTATGCGTTATGCGTTATGCGTTATGCGTTATGCGTTATGCGTTATGCGTTATGCGTTATGCGTTATGCGTTATGCGTTATGACTTTTGCATTATGCGTTATGCGTTATGCGTTATGGGCTATGCGTTATGCCTTATGGTTTATACGTTATGCGTTATGCGTTATGCGTTATGCGTTATGCGTTATGCGTTATGCGTTATGCGTTATGCGTTATGCGTTATGCGTCGTTATGCGTTATGCGTTATGCGTTATGCGTTATGCGTTATGCGTTATGCGTTATGCGTTATGCGTTATGCGTTATGAGTTTTGCGTTACGCGTTACGCGTTATGCGTTATGCGTTATGCGTTATGCGTTATGCGTTATGCGTTATGCGTTATGCGTTATGCGTTATGCGTTATGCGTTATGCGTTATGCGTTATGCGTTATGCGTTGTGCGTTATGCGTTGTGCGTCCTGCGTTATGCGTTATGCGTTATGCGTTATGCGTTATGCGTTATGCGTTATGCGTTATGCGTTATGCGTTATGCGTTATGCGTTATGCGTTATGCGTTATGCGTTATGCGTTATGCGTTATGCGTTATGCGTTATGCGTTATGCGTTATGCGTTATGCGTTATGCGTTATGCGTTATGCGTTATGCGTTATGCGTTATGCGTTATGCGTTATGCGTTATGCGTTATGCGTTATGCGTTATGCGTTATGCGTTATGCGTTATGCGTTATGCGTTATGCGTTATGCGTTATGCGTTATGCGTTATGCCTTATGCGTTATGAGTTTTGAATTATGCGTTATGCGTTATGCGTTATGCGTTATGCGTTATGCGTTATGCGTTATGCGTTATGCGTTATGCGTTATGCGTTATGCGTTATGCGTTATGCGTTATGCGTTATGCGTTATGCGTTATGCGTTATGCGTTATGCGTTATGCGTTATGCGTTATGCGTTATGCGTTATGCGTTATGCGTTATGCGTTATGCGTTATGCGTTATGCGTTATGCGTTATGCGTTATGCGTTATGCGTTATGCGTTATGCGTTATGCGTTATGCGTTATGCGTTATGCGTTATGCGTTATGCGTTATGCGTTATGCGTTATGCGTTATGCGTTATGCGTTATGCGTTATGCGTTATGCATTATGCGTTATGAGTTTTGAATTATGCGTTATGCGATATGCGCTATGTGTTATGCGTTATGGGCTATACTTTATGCGTTATGCGTTATGGGTTATGCGTTATGGGCTATACTTTATGCGTTATGCGTTATGGGTTATGCGTTATGCGTTATGCGTTATGCGTTATGCGTTATGCGTTATGCGTTATGCGTTATGCGTTATGCGTTATGCGTTATGCGTTATGCGTTATGCGTTATGCGTTATGCGTTATGCGTTATGCGTTATGCGTTATGCGTTATGCGTTATGACTTTTGCATTATGCGTTATGCGTTATGCGTTATGCGTTATGGGCTATGCGTTATGCCTTATGGTTTATACGTTATGCGTTATGCGTTATGCGTTATGCGTTATGCGTTATGCGTTATGCGTTATGTGTTATGCGTTATGCGTTATGCGTTATGCGTTATGCGTTATGCGTTATGCGTTATGCGTTATGCGTTATGCGTTATGCGTTATGCGTTATGAGTTATGCGTTATGCGTTATGCGTTATGACTTTTGCATTATGCGTTATGCGTTATGCGTTATGGGCTATGCGTTATGCCTTATGGTTTATACGTTATGCGTTATGCGTTATGCGTTATGCGTTATGCGTTATGTGTTATGCGTTATGCGTTATGCGTTATGCGTTATGCGTTATGCGTTATGCGTTATGCGTTATGCGTTATGCGTTATGCGTTATGCGTTATGCGTTATGCGTTATGCGTTATGCGTTATGCGTTATGCGTTATGCGTTATGCGTTATGCGTTATGACTTTTGCATTATGCGTTATGCGTTATGCGTTATGCGTTATGGGCTATGCGTTATGCCTTATGGTTTATACGTTATGCGTTATGCGTTATGCGTTATGCGTTATGCGTTATGCGTTATGCGTTATGTGTTATGCGTTATGCGTTATGCGTTATGCGTTATGCGTTATGCGTTATGCGTTATGCGTTATGCGTTATGCGTTATGCGTTATGAGTTATGCGTTATGCGTTATGCGTTATGACTTTTGCATTATGCGTTATGCGTTATGCGTTATGGGCTATGCGTTATGCCTTATGGTTTATACGTTATGCGTTATGCGTTATGCGTTATGCGTTATGCGTTATGTGTTATGCGTTATGCGTTATGCGTTATGCGTTATGCGTTATGCGTTATGCGTTATGCGTTATGCGTTATGCGTTATGCGTTATGCGTTATGCGTTATGCGTTATGCGTTATGCGTTATGCGTTATGCGTTATGCGTTATGCGTTATGCGTTATGCGTTATGCGTTATGCGTCATGCGTTATGCGTTATGCGTTATGCGTTATGCGTTATGCGTTATGCGTTATGCGTTATGCGTTATGCGTTATGACTTTTGCATTATGCGTTATGCGTTATGCGTTATGCGTTATGGGCTATGCGTTATGCCTTATGGTTTATACGTTATGCGTTATGCGTTATGCGTTATGCGTTATGCGTTATGCGTTATGCGTTATGCGTTATGTGTTATGCGTTATGCGTTATGCGTTATGCGTTATGCGTTATGCGTTATGCGTTATGCGTTATGCGTTATGCGTTATGCGTTATGCGTTATGCGTTATGCGTTATGCGTTATGCGTTATGCGTTATGCGTTATGCGTTATGCGTTATGCGTTATGCGTTATGCGTTATGCGTTATGCGTTATGCGTTATGCGTTATGCGTTATGCGTTATGCGTTATGCGTTATGCGTTATGCGTTATGCGTTATGCGTTATGCGTTATGCGTTATGCGTTATGCGTTATGCGTTATGCGTTATGCGTTATGCGTTATGCGTTATGCGTTATGCGTTATGCGTTATGCGTCATGCGTTATGCGTTATGCGTTATGCGTTATGCGTTATGCGTTATGCGTTATGCGTTATGCGTTATGCGTTATGCGTTATGACTTTTGCATTATGCGTTATGCGTTATGCGTTATGCGTTATGGGCTATGCGTTATGCCTTATGGTTTATACGTTATGCGTTATGCGTTATGCGTTATGCGTTATGCGTTATGCGTTATGCGTTATGTGTTATGCGTTATGCGTTATGCGTTATGCGTTATGCGTTATGCGTTATGCGTTATGCGTTATGCGTTATGCGTTATGCGTTATGCGTTATGCGTTATGCGTTATGCGTTATGCGTTATGCGTTATGCGTTATGCGTTATGCGTTATGCGTTATGCGTTATGCGTTATGCGTTATGACTTTTGCATTATGCGTTATGCGTTATGCGTTATGGGCTATGCGTTATGCCTTATGGTTTATACGTTATGCGTTATGCGTTATGCGTTATGCGTTATGCGTTATGCGTTATGCGTTATGCGTTATGCGTTATGCGTTATGCGTTATGCGTTATGCGTTATGCGTTATGCGTTATGCGTTATGCGTTATGCGTTATGCGTTATGCGTTATGCGTTATGCGTTATGCGTTATGCGTTATGCGTTATGCGTTATGCGTTATGCGTTATGCGTTATGCGTTATGCGTTATGCGTTATGCGTTATGCGTTATGCGTTATGCGTTATGCGTTATGCGTTATGCGTTATGCGTTATGCGTTATGCGTTATGCGTTATGCGTTATGCGTTATGCGTTATGCGTTAAGCGTTATGCGTTATGCGTTATGCGTTATGCGTTATGCGTTATGCGTTATGCGTTATGCGTTATGCGTTATGCGTTATGCGTTATGCGTTATGCGTTATGCGTTATGTGTTATGCGTTGTGCTTTACGGGTTATGCGATATGCGTTATGACTTTTACATTGAGCGTTATGCGTTATGCGTTATGCGTTATGCGTTATGCGTTATGCGTTATGCGTTATGCGTTATGCGTTATGCGTTATGCGTTATGCGTTATGCGTTATGCGTTATGCGTTATGCGTTATGCGTTATGCGTTATGCGTTATGCGTTATGCGTTATGCGTTATGACTTTTGCATTATGCGTTATGCGTTATGCGTTATGGGCTATGCGTTATGCCTTATGGTTTATACGTTATGCGTTATGCGTTATGCGTTATGCGTTATGCGTTATGCGTTATGCGTTATGCGTTATGTGTTATGCGTTATGCGTTATGCGTTATGCGTTATGCGTTATGTGTTATGCGTTATGCGTTATGCGTTATGCGTTATGCGTTATGCGTTATGCGTTATGCGTTATGCGTTATGCGTTATGCGTTATGCGTTATGCGTTATGCGTTATGCGTTATGCGTTATGCGTTATGCGTTATGCGTTATGCGTTATGCGTTATGCGTTATGCGTTATGCGTTATGCGTTATGCGTTATGCGTTATGACTTTTGCATTATGCGTTATGCGTTATGCGTTATGGGCTATGCGTTATGCCTTATGGTTTATACGTTATGCGTTATGCGTTATGCGTTATGCGTTATGCGTTATGCGTTATGCGTTATGCGTTATGCGTTATGCGTTATGCGTTATGCGTTATGCGTTATGCGTTATGCGTTATGCGTTATGCGTTATGCGTTATGCGTTATGCGTTATGCGTTATGCGTTATGAGTTTTGCGTTACGCGTTACGCGTTATGCGTTATGCGTTATGCGTTATGCGTTATGCGTTATGCGTTATGCGTTATGCGTTATGCGTTATGCGTTATGCGTTATGCGTTATGCGTTATGCGTTATGCGTTGTGCGTTATGCGTTGTGCGTCCTGCGTTATGCGTTATGCGTTATGCGTTATGCGTTATGCGTTATGCGTTATGCGTTATGCGTTATGCGTTATGCGTTATGCGTTATGCGTTATGCGTTATGCGTTATGCGTTATGCGTTATGCGTTATGCGTTATGCGTTATGCGTTATGCGTTATGCGTTATGCGTTATGCGTTATGCGTTATGCGTTATGCGTTATGCGTTATGCGTTATGCGTTATGCGTTATGCGTTATGCGTTATGCGTTATGCGTTATGCGTTATGCGTTATGCGTTATGCGTTATGCGTTATGCGTTATGCCTTATGCGTTATGAGTTTTGAATTATGCGTTATGCGTTATGCGTTATGCGTTATGCGTTATGCGTTATGCGTTATGCGTTATGCGTTATGCGTTATGCGTTATGCGTTATGCGTTATGCGTTATGCGTTATGCGTTATGCGTTATGCGTTATGCGTTATGCGTTATGCGTTATGCGTTATGCGTTATGCGTTATGCGTTATGCGTTATGCGTTATGCGTTATGCGTTATGCGTTATGCGTTATGCGTTATGCGTTATGCGTTATGCGTTATGCGTTATGCGTTATGCGTTATGCGTTATGCGTTATGCGTTATGCGTTATGCGTTATGCGTTATGCGTTATGCGTTATGCGTTATGCGTTATGCATTATGCGTTATGAGTTTTGAATTATGCGTTATGCGATATGCGCTATGTGTTATGCGTTATGGGCTATACTTTATGCGTTATGCGTTATGGGTTATGCGTTATGGGCTATACTTTATGCGTTATGCGTTATGGGTTATGCGTTATGCGTTATGCGTTATGCGTTATGCGTTATGCGTTATGCGTTATGCGTTATGCGAAATGCGTTATGCGTTATGCGTTATGCGTTATGCGTTATGCGTTATGCGTTATGCGTTATGCGTTATGCGTTATGACTTTTGCATTATGCGTTATGCGTTATGCGTTATGCGTTATGGGCTATGCGTTATGCCTTATGGTTTATACGTTATGCGTTATGCGTTATGCGTTATGCGTTATGCGTTATGCGTTATGCGTTATGTGTTATGCGTTATGCGTTATGCGTTATGCGTTATGCGTTATGCGTTATGCGTTATGCGTTATGCGTTATGCGTTATGCGTTATGCGTTATGAGTTATGCGTTATGCGTTATGCGTTATGACTTTTGCATTATGCGTTATGCGTTATGCGTTATGGGCTATGCGTTATGCCTTATGGTTTATACGTTATGCGTTATGCGTTATGCGTTATGCGTTATGCGTTATGTGTTATGCGTTATGCGTTATGCGTTATGCGTTATGCGTTATGCGTTATGCGTTATGCGTTATGCGTTATGCGTTATGCGTTATGCGTTATGCGTTATGCGTTATGCGTTATGCGTTATGCGTTATGCGTTATGCGTTATGCGTTATGCGTTATGCGTCATGCGTTATGCGTTATGCGTCATGCGTTATGCGTTATGCGTTATGCGTTATGCGTTATGCGTTATGCGTTATGCGTTATGCGTTATGCGTTATGACTTTTGCATTATGCGTTATGCGTTATGCGTTATGCGTTATGGGCTATGCGTTATGCCTTATGGTTTATACGTTATGCGTTATGCGTTATGCGTTATGCGTTATGCGTTATGCGTTATGCGTTATGCGTTATGTGTTATGCGTTATGCGTTATGCGTTATGCGTTATGCGTTATGCGTTATGCGTTATGCGTTATGCGTTATGCGTTATGCGTTATGCGTTATGCGTTATGCGTTATGCGTTATGCGTTATGCGTTATGCGTTATGCGTTATGCGTTATGCGTTATGCGTTATGCGTTATGCGTCATGCGTTATGCGTTATGCGTTATGCGTTATGCGTTATGCGTTATGCGTTATGCGTTATGCGTTATGCGTTATGCGTTATGCGTTATGACTTTTGCATTATGCGTTATGCGTTATGCGTTATGCGTTATGGGCTATGCGTTATGCCTTATGGTTTATACGTTATGCGTTATGCGTTATGCGTTATGCGTTATGCGTTATGCGTTATGCGTTATGTGTTATGCGTTATGCGTTATGCGTTATGCGTTATGCGTTATGCGTTATGCGTTATGCGTTATGCGTTATGCGTTATGCGTTATGCGTTATGCGTTATGCGTTATGCGTTATGCGTTATGCGTTATGCGTTATGCGTTATGCGTTATGCGTTATGCGTTATGCGTTATGCGTTATGCGTTATGACTTTTGCATTATGCGTTATGCGTTATGCGTTATGGGCTATGCGTTATGCCTTATGGTTTATACGTTATGCGTTATGCGTTATGCGTTATGCGTTATGCGTTATGCGTTATGCGTTATGCGTTATGCGTTATGCGTTATGCGTTATGCGTTATGCGTTATGCGTTATGCGTTATGCGTTATGCGTTATGCGTTATGCGTTATGCGTTATGCGTTATGCGTTATGCGTTATGCGTTATGCGTTATGCGTTATGCGTTATGCGTTATGCGTTATGCGTTATGCGTTATGCGTTATGCGTTATGCGTTATGCGTTATGCGTTATGCGTTATGCGTTATGCGTTATGCGTTATGCGTTATGCGTTATGCGTTATGCGTTATGCGTTATGACTTTTGCATTATGCGTTATGCGTTATGCGTTATGGGCTATGCGTTATGCCTTATGGTTTATACGTTATGCGTTATGCGTTATGCGTTATGCGTTATGCGTTATGCGTTATGCGTTATGCGTTATGCGTTATGAGTATTGCGTTACGCGTTACGCGTTATGCGTTATGCGTTATGCGTTATGCGTTATGCGTTATGCGTTATGCGTTATGCGTTATGCGTTATGCGTTATGCGTTATGCGTTATGCGTTATGCGTTATGCGTTATGCGTTATGCGTTATGCGTTATGCGTTATGCGTTATGCGTTATGCGTTATGCGTTATGCGTTGTGCGTTATGCGTTGTGCGTCATGCGTTATGCGTTATGCGTTATGCGTTATGCGTTATGCGTTATGCGTTATGCGTTATGCGTTATGCGTTATGCGTTATGCGTTATGCGTTATGCGTTATGCGTTATGCGTTATGCGTTATGCGTTATGCGTTATGCGTTATGCGTTATGCGTTATGCGTTATGCGTTATGCGTTATGCGTTATGCGTTATGCGTTATGCGTTATGCGTTATGCGTTATGCGTTATGCGTTATGCGTTATGCGTTATGCCTTATGCGTTATGAGTTTTGAATTATGCGTTATGCGTTATGCGTTATGCGTTATGCGTTATGCGTTATGCGTTATGCGTTATGCGTTATGCGTTATGCGTTATGCGTTATGCGTTATGCGTTATGCGTTATGCGTTATGCGTTATGCGTTATGCGTTATGCGTTATGCGTTATGCCTTATGCGTTATGAGTTTTGAATTATGCGTTATGCGTTATGCGTTATGCGTTATGCGTTATGCGTTATGCGTTATGCGTTATGCGTTATGCGTTATGCGTTATGCGTTATGCGTTATGCGTTATGCGTTATGCGTTATGCGTTATGCGTTATGCGTTATGCGTTATGCGTTATGCGTTATGCGTTATGCGTTATGCGTTATGCGTTATGCGTTATGCGTTATGCGTTATGCGTTATGCGTTATGCGTTATGCGTTATGCGTTATGCATTATGCGTTATGAGTTTTGAATTATGCGTTATGCGATATGCGCTATGTGTTATGCGTTATGGGCTATACTTTATGCGTTATGCGTTATGGGTTATGCGTTATGGGCTATACTTTATGCGTTATGCGTTATGGGTTATGCGTTATGCGTTATGCGTTATGCGTTATGCGTTATGCGTTATGCGTTATGCGTTATGCGTTATGCGTTATGCGTTATGCGTTATGCGTTATGCGTTATGCGTTATGCGTTATGACTTTTGCATTATGCGTTATGCGTTATGCGTTATGCGTTATGGGCTATGCGTTATGCCTTATGGTTTATACGTTATGCGTTATGCGTTATGCGTTATGCGTTATGCGTTATGCGTTATGTGTTATGCGTTATGCGTTATGCGTTATGCGTTATGCGTTATGCGTTATGCGTTATGCGTTATGCGTTATGCGTTATGCGTTATGCGTTATGAGTTATGCGTTATGCGTTATGCGTTATGACTTTTGCATTATGCGTTATGCGTTATGCGTTATGGGCTATGCGTTATGCCTTATGGTTTATACGTTATGCGTTATGCGTTATGCGTTATGCGTTATGCGTTATGCGTTATGCGTTATGCGTTATGCGTTATGCGTTATGCGTTATGCGTTATGCGTTATGCGTTATGCGTTATGCGTTATGCGTTATGCGTTATGCGTTATGCGTTATGCGTTATGCGTTATGAGTTTTGCGTTACGCGTTACGCGTTATTCGTTATGCGTTATGCGTTATGCGTTATGCGTTATGCGTTATGCGTTATGCGTTATGCGTTATGCGTTATGCGTTGTGCGTTATGCGTTATGCGTTGTGCGTCATGCGTTATGCGTTATGCGTTATGCGTTATGCGTTATGCGTTATGCGTTATGCGTTATGCGTTATGCGTTATGCGTTATGCGTTATGCGTTATGCGTTATGCGTTATGCGTTATGCGTTATGCGTTATGCGTTATGCGTTATGCGTTATGCGTTATGCGTTATGACTTTTGCATTATGCGTTATGCGTTATGCGTTATGCGTTATGCCTTATGGTTTATACGTTATGCGTTATGCGTTATGCGTTATGCGTTATGCGTTATGCGTTATGCGTTGTGCGTTATGCGTTGTGCGTCATGCGTTATGCGTTATGCGTTATGCGTTATGCGTTATGCGTTATGCGTTATGCGTTATGCGTTATGCGTTATGCGTTATGCGTTATGCGTTATGCGTTATGCGTTATGCGTTATGCGTTATGCGTTATGCGTTATGCGTTATGCGTTATGCGTTATGCGTTATGCGTTATGCGTTATGCGTTATGCGTTATGCGTTATGCGTTATGCGTTATGCGTTATGCGTTATGCGTTATGCGTTATGCGTTATGCGTTATGCGTTATGCGTTATGCGTTATGCGTTATGCGTTATGCGTTATGCGTTATGCGTTATGCGTTATGCGTTATGCGTTATGCGTTATGCGTTATGCGTTATGCGTTATGCGTTATGCGTTATGCGTTATGCGTTATGCGTTATGCGTTATGCGTTATGCGTTATGCGTTATGCGTTATGCGTTATGCGTTATGCGTTATGCGTTATGCGTTATGCGTTATGCGTTATGCGTTATGCGTTATGCGTTATGACTTTTGCATTATGCGTTATGCGTTATGCGTTATGGGCTATGCGTTATGCCTTATGGTTTATACGTTATGCGTTATGCGTTATGCGTTATGCGTTATGTGTTATGCGTTATGCGTTATGCGTTATGCGTTATGCGTTATGAGTTTTGCGTTACGCGTTACGCGTTATGCGTTATGCGTTATGCGTTATGCGTTATGCGTTATGCGTTATGCGTTATGCGTTATGCGTTATGCGTTATGCGTTATGCGTTATGCGTTATGCGTTATGCGTTATGACTTTTGCATTATGCGTTATGCGTTATGCGTTATGGGCTATGCGTTATGCCTTATGGTTTATACGTTATGCGTTATGCGTTATGCGTTATGCGTTATGCGTTATGCGTTATGCGTTATGAGTTTTGCGTTACGCGTTACGCGTTATGCGTTATGCGTTATGCGTTATGCGTTATGCGTTATGCGTTATGCGTTATGCGTTATGCGTTATGCGTTATGCGTTATGCGTTATGCGTTATGCGTTATGCGTTATGCGTTATGGGCTATGCGTTATGCGTCATGCGTTATGCGTTATGCGTTATGCGTTATGCGTTATGCGTTATGCGTTATGCGTTATGCGTTATGCGTTATGCGTTATGCGTTATGCGTTATGCGTTATGCGTTATGCGTTGTGCGTTATGCGTTGTGCGTCATGCGTTATGCGTTATGCGTTATGCGTTATGCGTTATGCGTTATGCGTTATGCGTTATGCGTTATGCGTTATGCGTTATGCGTTATGCGTTATGCGTTATGCGTTATGCGTTATGCGTTATGCGTTATGCGTTATGCGTTATGCGTTATGCGTTATGCGTTATGCGTTATGCGTTATGCGTTATGCGTTATGCGTTATGCGTTATGCGTTATGCGTTATGCGTTATGCGTTATGCGTTATGCGTTATGCGTTATGCGTTATGCGTTATGCGTTATGCGTTATGCGTTATGCGTTATGCGTTATGCGTTATGCGTTATGCGTTATGCGTTATGCGTTATGCGTTATGCGTTATGCGTTATGCGTTATGCGTTATGCGTTATGCGTTATGCGTTATGCGTTATGCGTTATGCGTTATGCGTTATGCGTTATGCGTTATGCGTTATGCGTTATGCGTTATGCGTTATGCGTTATGCGTTATGCGTTATGCGTTATGCGTTATGCGTTATGCGTTATGCGTTATGCGTTATGCGTTATGCGTTATGCGTTATGCGTTATGCGTTATGCGTTATGCGTTATGCGTTATGCGTTATGCGTTATGCGTTATGCGTTATGCGTTATGCGTTATGCGTTATGCGTTATGCGTTATGCGTTATGCGTTATGCGTTATGCGTTATGCGTTATGCGTTATGCGTTATGCGTTATGCGTTATGCGTTATGCGTTATGCGTTATGCGTTATGCGTTATGCGTTATGCGTTATGACTTTTGCATTATGCGTTATGCGTTATGCGTTATGGGCTATGCGTTATGCCTTATGGTTTATACGTTATGCGTTATGCGTTATGCGTTATGCGTTATGCGTTATGCGTTATGCGTTATGCGTTATGCGTTATGCGTTATGAGTTTTGCGTTACGCGTTACGCGTTATGCGTTATGCGTTATGCGTTATGCGTTATGCGTTATGCGTTATGCGTTATGCGTTATGCGTTATGCGTTATGCGTTATGCGTTATGCGTTATGCGTTGTGCGTTGTGCGTTGTGCGTCATGCGTTATGCGTTATGCGTTATGCGTTATGCGTTATGCGTTATGCGTTATGCGTTATGCGTTATGCGTTATGCGTTATGCGTTATGCGTTATGCGTTATGCGTTATGCGTTATGCGTTATGCGTTATGCGTTATGCGTTATGCGTTATGCGTTATGCGTTATGCGTTATGCGTTATGCGTTATGCGTTATGCGTTATGCGTTATGCGTTATGCGTTATGCCTTATGCGTTATGAGTTTTGAATTATGCGTTATGCGTTATGCGTTATGCGTTATGCGTTATGCGTTATGCGTTATGCGTTATGCGTTATGCGTTATGCGTTATGCGTTATGCGTTATGCGTTATGCGTTATGCGTTATGCGTTATGCGTTATGCGTTATGCGTTATGCGTTATGCGTTATGCGTTATGCGTTATGCGTTATGCGTTATGCGTTATGCGTTATGCGTTATGCGTTATGCGTTATGCGTTATGCGTTATGCGTTATGCGTTATGCGTTATGCGTTATGCGTTATGCGTTATGCGTTATGCGTTATGCGTTATGCGTTATGCGTTATGCGTTATGCGTTATGCGTTATGCGTTATGCGTTATGCGTTATGCGTTATGCGTTATGCGTTATGCGTTATGCGTTATGCGTTATGCGTTATGCGTTATGCGTTATGCGTTATGCGTTATGCGTTATGCGTTATGCGTTATGCGTTATGCGTTATGCGTTATGCGTTATGCGTTATGCGTTATGCGTTATGCGTTATGCGTTATGCGTTATGCGTTATGCGTTATGCGTTATGCGTTATGCGTTATGCGTTATGCGTTATGCGTTATGCGTTATGCGTTATGCGTTATGCGTTATGCGTTATGCGTTATGCGTTATGACTTTTGCATTATGCGTTATGCGTTATGCGTTATGGGCTATGCGTTATGCCTTATGGTTTATACGTTATGCGTTATGCGTTATGCGTTATGCGTTATGCGTTATGCGTTATGCGTTATGCGTTATGCGTTATGCGTTATGAGTTTTGCGTTACGCGTTACGCGTTATGCGTTATGCGTTATGCGTTATGCGTTATGCGTTATGCGTTATGCGTTATGCGTTATGCGTTATGCGTTATGCGTTATGCGTTATGCGTTGTGCGTTGTGCGTTGTGCGTCATGCGTTATGCGTTATGCGTTATGCGTTATGCGTTATGCGTTATGCGTTATGCGTTATGCGTTATGCGTTATGCGTTATGCGTTATGCGTTATGCGTTATGCGTTATGCGTTATGCGTTATGCGTTATGCGTTATGCGTTATGCGTTATGCGTTATGCGTTATGCGTTATGCGTTATGCGTTATGCGTTATGCGTTATGCGTTATGCGTTATGCGTTATGCGTTATGCCTTATGCGTTATGAGTTTTGAATTATGCGTTATGCGTTATGCGTTATGCGTTATGCGTTATGCGTTATGCGTTATGCGTTATGCGTTATGCGTTATGCGTTATGCGTTATGCGTTATGCGTTATGCGTTATGCGTTATGCGTTATGCGTTATGCGTTATGCGTTATGCGTTATGCGTTATGCGTTATGCGTTATGCGTTATGCGTTATGCGTTATGCGTTATGCATTATGCGTTATGCGTTATGCGTTATGCGTTATGCGTTATGCGTTATGCGTTATGCGTTATGCGTTATGCGTTATGCGTTATGCGTTATGCGTTATGCGTTATGCGTTATGCGTTATGCGTTATGCGTTATGCGTTATGCGTTATGCGTTATGCGTTATGCGTTATGCGTTATGCGTTATGCGTTATGCGTTATGACTTTTGCATTATGCGTTATGCGTTATGCGTTATGCGTTATGGGCTATGCGTTATGCCTTATGGTTTATACGTTATGCGTTATGCGTTATGCGTTATGCGTTATGCGTTATGCGTTATGCGTTATGTGTTATGCGTTATGCGTTATGCGTTATGCGTTATGCGTTATGAGTTATGCGTTATGCGTTATGCGTTATGACTTTTGCATTATGCGTTATGCGTTATGCGTTATGGGCTATGCGTTATGCCTTATGGTTTATACGTTATGCGTTATGCGTTATGCGTTATGCGTTATGCGTTATGCGTTATGCGTTATGCGTTATGCGTTATGCGTTATGCGTTATGCGTTATGCGTTATGCGTTATGCGTTATGCGTTATGCGTTATGCGTTATGCGTTATGCGTTATGCGTTATGCGTTATGCGTTATGCCTTATGCGTTATGAGTTTTGAATTATGCGTTATGCGTTATGCGTTATGCGTTATGCGTTATGCGTTATGCGTTATGCGTTATGCGTTATGCGTTATGCGTTATGCGTTATGCGTTATGCGTTATGCGTTATGCGTTATGCGTTATGCGTTATGCGTTATGCGTTATGCGTTATGCGTTATGCGTTATGCGTTATGCGTTATGCATTATGCGTTATGCGTTATGCGTTATGCGTTATGCGTTATGCGTTATGCGTTATGCGTTATGCGTTATGCGTTATGCGTTATGCGTTATGCGTTATGCGTTATGCGTTATGCGTTATGCGTTATGCGTTATGCGTTATGCGTTATGCGTTATGCGTTATGCGTTATGCGTTATGCGTTATGCGTTATGCGTTATGACTTTTGCATTATGCGTTATGCGTTATGCGTTATGCGTTATGGGCTATGCGTTATGCCTTATGGTTTATACGTTATGCGTTATGCGTTATGCGTTATGCGTTATGCGTTATGCGTTATGCGTTATGTGTTATGCGTTATGCGTTATGCGTTATGCGTTATGCGTTATGAGTTATGCGTTATGCGTTATGCGTTATGACTTTTGCATTATGCGTTATGCGTTATGCGTTATGGGCTATGCGTTATGCCTTATGGTTTATACGTTATGCGTTATGCGTTATGCGTTATGCGTTATGCGTTATGCGTTATGCGTTATGCGTTATGCGTTATGCGTTATGCGTTATGCGTTATGCGTTATGCGTTATGCGTTATGCGTTATGCGTTATGAGTTTTGCGTTACGCGTTACGCGTTATGCGTTATGCGTTATGCGTTATGCGTTATGCGTTATGCGTTATGCGTTATGCGTTATGCGTTATGCGTTATGCGTTATGCGTTATGCGTTATGCGTTGTGCGTTATGCGTTGTGCGTCATGCGTTATGCGTTATGCGTTATGCGTTATGCGTTATGCGTTATGCGTTATGCGTTATGCGTTATGCGTTATGCGTTATGCGTTATGCGTTATGCGTTATGCGTTATGCGTTATGCGTTATGCGTTATGACTTTTGCATTATGCGTTATGCGTTATGCGTTATGCGTTATGGGCTATGCGTTATGCCTTATGGTTTATACGTTATGCGTTATGCGTTATGCGTTATGCGTTATGCGTTATGTGTTATGCGTTATGCGTTATGCGTTATGCGTTATGCGTTATGCGTTATGCGTTATGCGTTATGCGTTATGCGTTATGCGTTATGCGTTATGCGTTATGCGTTATGCGTTATGCGTTATGCGTTATGCGTTATGCGTTATGCGTTATGACTTTTGCATTATGCGTTATGCGTTATGCGTTATGGGCTATGCGTTATGCCTTATGGTTTATACGTTATGCGTTATGCGTTATGCGTTATGCGTTATGCGTTATGCGTTATGCGTTATGCGTTATGCGTTATGCGTTATGCGTTATGCGTTATGCGTTATGCGTTATGCGTTATGAGTTTTGCGTTACGCGTTACGCGTTATGCGTTATGCGTTATGCGTTATGCGTTATGCGTTATGCGTTATGCGTTATGCGTTGTGCGTTATGCGTTGTGCGTCATGCGTTATGCGTTATGCGTTATGCGTTATGCGTTATGCGTTATGCGTTATGCGTTATGCGTTATGCGTTATGCGTTATGCGTTATGCGTTATGCGTTATGCGTTATGCGTTATGCGTTATGCGTTAAGCGTTATGCGTTATGCGTTATGCGTTATGCGTTATGCGTTATGCGTTATGCGTTATGCGTTATGCGTTATGCGTTATGCGTTATGCGTTATGCGTTATGCGTTATGCGTTATGCGTTATGCGTTATGCGTTATGTGTTATGCGTTGTGCTTTACGGGTTATGCGATATGCGTTATGACTTTTACATTGAGCGTTATGCGTTATGCGTTATGCGTTATGCGTTATGCGTTATGCGTTATGCGTTATGCGTTATGCGTTGTGCGTCATGCGTTATGCGTTATGCGTTATGCGTTATGCGTTATGCGTTATGCGTTATGCGTTATGCGTTATGCGTTATGCGTTATGCGTTATGCGTTATGCGTTATGCGTTATGCGTTATGCGTTATGCGTTATGCGTTATGCGTTATGCGTTATGCGTTATGCGTTATGCGTTATGCGTTATGCGTTATGACTTTTGCATTATGCGTTATGCGTTATGCGTTATGCGTTATGGGCTATGCGTTATGCCTTATGGTTTATACGTTATGCGTTATGCGTTATGCGTTATGCGTTATGCGTTATGTGTTATGCGTTATGCGTTATGCGTTATGCGTTATGCGTTATGCGTTATGCGTTATGCGTTATGCGTTATGCGTTATGCGTTATGCGTTATGCGTTATGCGTTATGCGTTATGCGTTATGCGTTATGCGTTATGCGTTATGCGTTATGACTTTTGCATTATGCGTTATGCGTTATGCGTTATGGGCTATGCGTTATGCCTTATGGTTTATACGTTATGCGTTATGCGTTATGCGTTATGCGTTATGCGTTATGCGTTATGCGTTATGCGTTATGCGTTATGCGTTATGCGTTATGCGTTATGCGTTATGCGTTATGCGTTATGCGTTATGCGTTATGAGTTTTGCGTTACGCGTTACGCGTTATGCGTTATGCGTTATGCGTTATGCGTTATGCGTTATGCGTTATGCGTTATGCGTTGTGCGTTATGCGTTGTGCGTCATGCGTTATGCGTTATGCGTTATGCGTTATGCGTTATGCGTTATGCGTTATGCGTTATGCGTTATGCGTTATGCGTTATGCGTTATGCGTTATGCGTTATGCGTTATGCGTTATGCGTTATGCGTTATGCGTTAAGCGTTATGCGTTATGCGTTATGCGTTATGCGTTATGCGTTATGCGTTATGCGTTATGCGTTATGCGTTATGCGTTATGCGTTATGCGTTATGCGTTATGCGTTATGCGTTATGCGTTATGCGTTATGCGTTATGCGTTATGCGTTATGCGTTATGTGTTATGCGTTGTGCTTTACGGGTTATGCGATATGACTTTTACATTGAGCGTTATGCGTTATGCGTTATGCGTTATGCGTTATGCGTTATGCGTTATGCGTTATGCGTTATGCGTTATGCGTTATGCGTTATGCGTTATGCGTTATGCGTTATGCGTTATGCGTTATGCGTTATGCGTTATGCGTTATGCGTTATGCGTTATGCGTTATGCGTTATGCGTTATGCGTTATGCGTTATGCGTTATGCGTTATGCGTTATGCGTTATGCGTTATGCGTTATGCGTTATGCGTTATGCGTTATGCGTTATGCGTCATGCGTTATGCGTTATGCGTTATGCGTTATGCGTTATGCGTTATGCGTTATGCGTTATGCGTTATGACTTTTGCATTATGCGTTATGCGTTATGCGTTATGCGTTATGGGCTATGCGTTATGCCTTATGGTTTATACGTTATGCGTTATGCGTTATGCGTTATGCGTTATGCGTTATGCGTTATGCGTTATGCGTTATGCGTTATGCGTTATGCGTTATGCGTTATGCGTTATGCGTTATGCGTTATGCGTTATGCGTTATGCGTTATGCGTTATGCGTTATGCGTTATGCGTTATGCGTTATGCGTTATGCGTTATGACTTTTGCATTATGCGTTATGCGTTATGCGTTATGGGCTATGCGTTATGCGTTATGCGTTATGCGTTATGCGTTATGCGTTATGCGTTATGCGTTATGCGTTATGCGTTATGCGTTATGCGTTATGCGTTATGCGTTATGCGTTATGCGTTATGCGTTATGCGTTATGCGTTATGCGTTATGCGTTATGCGTTATGCGTTATGCGTTATGCGTTATGCGTTATGCGTTATGCGTTATGCGTTATGCGTTATGCGTTATGCGTTATGCGTTATGCGTTATGCATTATGCGTTATGAGTTTTGAATTATGCGTTATGCGATATGCGCTATGTGTTATGCGTTATGGGCTATACTTTATGCGTTATGCGTTATGGGTTATGCGTTATGCGTTATGCGTTATGCGTTATGCGTTATGCGTTATGCGTTATGCGTTATGCGTTATGCGTTATGCGTTATGAGTTTTGCGTTACGCGTTACGCGTTATGCGTTATGCGTTATGCGTTATGCGTTATGCGTTATGCGTTATGCGTTATGCGTTATGCGTTGTGCGTTATGCGTTGTGCGTCATGCGTTATGCGTTATGCGTTATGCGTTATGCGTTATGCGTTATGCGTTATGCGTTATGCGTTATGCGTTATGCGTTATGCGTTATGCGTTATGCGTTATGCGTTATGCGTTATGCGTTATGCGTTATGCGTTATGCGTTATGCGTTATGCGTTATGCGTTATGCGTTATGCGTTATGCGTTATGCGTTATGTGTTATGCGTTATGCGTTATGCGTTATGCGTTATGCGTTATGCGTTATGCGTTGTGCGTTATGCGTTGTGCGTCATGCGTTATGCGTTATGCGTTATGCGTTATGCGTTATGCGTTATGCGTTATGCGTTATGCGTTATGCGTTATGCGTTATGCGTTATGGGCTATGCGTTATGCCTTATGGTTTATACGTTATGCGTTATGCGTTATGCGTTATGCGTTATGCGTTATGCGTTATGCGTTATGCGTTATGCGTTATGCGTTATGCGTTATGCGTTATGCGTTATGCGTTATGCGTTATGCGTTATGCGTTATGCGTTATGCGTTATGCGTTATGCGTTATGCGTTATGCGTTATGCGTTATGCGTTATGCGTTATGCGTTATGCGTTATGCGTTATGCGTTATGCGTTATGCGTTATGCGTTATGCGTTATGCGTTATGCGTTATGCGTTATGCGTTATGCGTTATGCGTTATGCGTTATGCGTTATGCGTTATGCGTTATGCGTTATGCGTTATGCGTTATGCGTTATGCGTTATGCGTTATGCGTTATGTGTTATGCGTTATGCGTTATGCGTTATGCGTTATGCGTTATGCGTTATGCGTTGTGCGTTATGCGTTGTGCGTCATGCGTTATGCGTTATGCGTTATGCGTTATGCGTTATGCGTTATGCGTTATGCGTTATGCGTTATGCGTTATGCGTTATGCGTTATGGGCTATGCGTTATGCCTTATGGTTTATACGTTATGCGTTATGCGTTATGCGTTATGCGTTATGCGTTATGCGTTATGCGTTATGCGTTATGCGTTATGCGTTATGCGTTATGCGTTATGCGTTATGCGTTATGCGTTATGCGTTATGCGTTATGCGTTATGCGTTATGCGTTATGCGTTATGCGTTATGCGTTATGCGTTATGCGTTATGCGTTATGCGTTATGCGTTATGCGTTATGCGTTATGCGTTATGCGTTATGCGTTATGCGTTATGCGTTATGCGTTATGCGTTATGCGTTATGCGTTATGCGTTATGCGTTATGCGTTATGCGTTATGCGTTATGCGTTATGCGTTATGCGTTATGCGTTATGCGTTATGCGTTATGCGTTATGCGTTGTGCGTTATGCGTTGTGCGTCATGCGTTATGCGTTATGCGTTATGCGTTATGCGTTATGCGTTATGCGTTATGCGTTATGCGTTATGCGTTATGCGTTATGCGTTATGGGCTATGCGTTATGCCTTATGGTTTATACGTTATGCGTTATGCGTTATGCGTTATGCGTTATGCGTTATGCGTTATGCGTTATGCGTTATGCGTTATGCGTTATGCGTTATGCGTTATGCGTTATGCGTTATGACTTTTGCATTATGCGTTATGCGTTATGCGTTATGGGCTATGCGTTATGCCTTATGGTTTATACGTTATGCGTTATGCGTTATGCGTTATGCGTTATGCGTTATGCGTTATGCGTTATGCGTTATGCGTTATGCGTTATGCGTTATGCGTTATGCGTTATGCGTTATGCGTTATGCGTTATGCGTTATGCGTTATGGTTTATACGTTATGCGTTATGCGTTATGCGTTATGCGTTATGCGTTATGTGTTATGCGTTATGCGTTATGCGTTATGCGTTATGCGTTATGCGTTATGCGTTATGCGTTATGCGTTATGCGTTATGCGTTATGCGTTATGCGTTATGCGTTATGCGTTATGCGTTATGCGTTATGCGTTATGCGTTATGCGTTATGCGTTATGCGTTATGACTTTTGCATTATGCGTTATGCGTTATGCGTTATGGGCTATGCGTTATGCCTTATGGTTTATACGTTATGCGTTATGCGTTATGCGTTATGCGTTATGCGTTATGCGTTATGCGTTATGCGTTATGCGTTATGCGTTATGCGTTATGCGTTATGCGTTATGCGTTATGCGTTATGAGTTTTGCGTTACGCGTTACGCGTTATGCGTTATGCGTTATGCGTTATGCGTTATGCGTTATGCGTTATGCGTTATGCGTTGTGCGTTATGCGTTGTGCGTCATGCGTTATGCGTTATGCGTTATGCGTTATGCGTTATGCGTTATGCGTTATGCGTTATGCGTTATGCGTTATGCGTTATGCGTTATGCGTTATGCGTTATGCGTTATGCGTTATGCGTTATGCGTTAAGCGTTATGCGTTATGCGTTATGCGTTATGCGTTATGCGTTATGCGTTATGCGTTATGCGTTATGCGTTATGCGTTATGCGTTATGCGTTATGCGTTATGCGTTATGCGTTATGCGTTATGCGTTATGCGTTATGTGTTATGCGTTGTGCTTTACGGGTTATGCGATATGCGTTATGACTTTTACATAGAGCGTTATGCGTTATGCGTTATGCGTTATGCGTTATGCGTTATGCGTTATGCGTTATGCGTTATGCGTTATGCGTTATGCGTTATGCGTTATGCGTTATGCGTTATGCGTTATGCGTTATGCGTTATGCGTTATGCGTTATGCGTTATGCGTTATGCGTTATGCGTTATGCGTTATGCGTTATGCGTTATGCGTTATGCGTTATGCGTTATGCGTTATGCGTTATGCGTTATGCGTTATGCGTTATGCGTTATGCGTTATGCGTTATGCGTTATGCGTTATGCGTTATGCGTTATGCGTTATGCGTTATGCGTTATGCGTTATGCGTTATGCGTTATGCGTTATGCGTTATGCGTTATGCGTTATGCGTCATGCGTTATGCGTTATGCGTTATGCGTTATGCGTTATGCGTTATGCGTTATGCGTTATGCGTTATGCGTTATGACTTTTACATTATGCGTTATGCGTTATGCGTTATGCGTTATGGGCTATGCGTTATGCCTTATGGTTTATACGTTATGCGTTATGCGTTATGCGTTATGCGTTATGCGTTATGCGTTATGCGTTATGCGTTATGTGTTATGCGTTATGCGTTATGCGTTATGCGTTATGCGTTATGCGTTATGCGTTATGCGTTATGCGTTATGCGTTATGCGTTATGCGTTATGCGTTATGCGTTATGCGTTATGCGTTATGCGTTATGCGTTATGCGTTATGCGTTATGCGTTATGCGTTATGCGTTATGACTTTTGCATTATGCGTTATGCGTTATGCGTTATGGGCTATGCGTTATGCGTTATGCGTTATGCGTTATGCGTTATGCCTTATGCGTTATGCGTTATGCGTTATGCGTTATGCGTTATGCGTTATGCGTTATGCGTTATGCGTTATGCGTTATGCGTTATGCGTTATGCGTTATGCGTTATGCGTTATGCGTTATGCGTTATGCGTTATGCGTTATGCCTTATGCGTTATGAGTTTTGAATTATGCGTTATGCGTTATGCGTTATGCGTTATGCGTTATGCGTTATGCGTTATGCGTTATGCGTTATGCGTTATGCGTTATGCGTTATGCGTTATGCGTTATGCGTTATGCGTTATGCGTTATGCGTTATGCGTTATGCGTTATGCGTTATGCGTTATGCGTTATGCGTTATGCGTTATGCGTTATGCGTTATGCGTTATGCGTTATGCGTTATGCGTTATGAGTTTTGCGTTACGCGTTACGCGTTATGCGTTATGCGTTATGCGTTATGCGTTATGCGTTATGCGTTATGCGTTATGCGTTATGCGTTATGCATTATGCGTTATGAGTTTTGAATTATGCGTTATGCGATATGCGCTATGTGTTATGCGTTATGGGCTATACTTTATGCGTTATGCGTTATGGGTTATGCGTTATGCGTTATGCGTTATGCGTTATGCGTTATGCGTTATGCGTTATGCGTTATGCGTTATGAGTTTTGCGTTACGCGTTACGCGTTATGCGTTATGCGTTATGCGTTATGCGTTATGCGTTATGCGTTATGCGTTATGCGTTATGCGTTATGCGTTATGCGTTGTGCGTTATGCGTTGTGCGTCATGCGTTATGCGTTATGCGTTATGAGTTTTGAATTATGCGTTATGCGATATGCGCTATGTGTTATGCGTTATGGGCTATACTTTATGCGTTATGCGTTATGGGTTATGCGTTATGCGTTATGCGTTATGCGTTATGCGTTATGCGTTATGCGTTATGCGTTATGCGTTATGAGTTTTGCGTTACGCGTTACGCGTTATGCGTTATGCGTTATGCGTTATGCGTTATGCGTTATGCGTTATGCGTTATGCGTTATGCGTTATGCGTTATGCGTTGTGCGTTATGCGTTGTGCGTCATGCGTTATGCGTTATGCGTTATGCGTTATGCGTTATGCGTTATGCGTTATGCGTTATGCGTTATGCGTTATGCGTTATGCGTTATGCGTTATGCGTTATGCGTTATGCGTTATGCGTTATGCGTTATGCGTTATGCGTTATGCGTTATGCGTTATGCGTTATGCGTTATGCGTTATGCGTTATGACTTTTGCATTATGCGTTATGCGTTATGCGTTATGCGTTATGGGCTATGCGTTATGCCTTATGGTTTATGCGTTATGCGTTATGCGTTATGCGTTATGCGTTATGCGTTATGTGTTATGCGTTATGCGTTATGCGTTATGCGTTATGCGTTATGCGTTATGCGTTATGCGTTATGCGTTATGCATTATGCGTTATGCGTTATGCGTTATGCGTTATGCGTTATGCGTTATGCGTTATGCGTTATGCGTTATGCGTTATGCGTTATGACTTTTGCATTATGCGTTATGCGTTATGCGTTATGGGCTATGCGTTATGCCTTATGGTTTATACGTTATGCGTTATGCGTTATGCGTTATGCGTTATGCGTTATGCGTTATGCGTTATGCGTTATGCGTTATGCGTTATGCGTTATGCGTTATGCGTTATGCGTTATGCGTTATGCGTTATGAGTTTTGCGTTACGCGTTACGCGTTATGCGTTATGCGTTATGCGTTATGCGTTATGCGTTATGCGTTATGCGTTATGCGTTATGCGTTGTGCGTTATGCGTTGTGCGTCATGCGTTATGCGTTATGCGTTATGCGTTATGCGTTATGCGTTATGCGTTATGCGTTATGCGTTATGCGTTATGCGTTATGCGTTATGCGTTATGCGTTATGCGTTATGCGTTATGCGTTATGCGTTATGCGTTATGCGTTATGCGTTATGCGTTATGCGTTATGCGTTATGCGTTATGCGTTATGCGTTATGCGTTATGCGTTATGTGTTATGCGTTATGCGTTATGCGTTATGCGTTATGCGTTATGCGTTATGCGTTGTGCGTTATGCGTTGTGCGTCATGCGTTATGCGTTATGCGTTATGCGTTATGCGTTATGCGTTATGCGTTATGCGTTATGCGTTATGCGTTATGCGTTATGGGCTATGCGTTATGCCTTATGGTTTATACGTTATGCGTTATGCGTTATGCGTTATGCGTTATGCGTTATGCGTTATGCGTTATGCGTTATGCGTTATGCGTTATGCGTTATGCGTTATGCGTTATGCGTTATGCGTTATGCGTTATGCGTTATGCGTTATGCGTTATGCGTTATGCGTTATGCGTTATGCGTTATGCGTTATGCGTTATGCGTTGTGCGTTATGCGTTGTGCGTCATGCGTTATGCGTTATGCGTTATGCGTTATGCGTTATGCGTTATGCGTTATGCGTTATGCGTTATGCGTTATGCGTTATGCGTTATGGGCTATGCGTTATGCCTTATGGTTTATACGTTATGCGTTATGCGTTATGCGTTATGCGTTATGCGTTATGCGTTATGCGTTATGCGTTATGCGTTATGCGTTATGCGTTATGCGTTATGCGTTATGCGTTATGACTTTTGCATTATGCGTTATGCGTTATGCGTTATGGGCTATGCGTTATGCCTTATGGTTTATACGTTATGCGTTATGCGTTATGCGTTATGCGTTATGCGTTATGCGTTATGCGTTATGCGTTATGCGTTATGCGTTATGCGTTATGCGTTATGCGTTATGCGTTATGCGTTATGCGTTATGCGTTATGCGTTATGCGTTATGCGTTATGAGTTTTGCGTTACGCGTTACGCGTTATGCGTTATGCGTTATGCGTTATGCGTTATGCGTTATGCGTTATGCGTTATGCGTTATGCGTTATGCGTTATGCGTTATGCGTTATGCGTTATGCGTTGTGCGTTATGCGTTGTGCGTCATGCGTTATGCGTTATGCGTTATGCGTTATGCGTTATGCGTTATGCGTTATGCGTTATGCGTTATGCGTTATGCGTTATGCGTTATGCGTTATGCGTTATGCGTTATGCGTTATGCGTTATGCGTTATGCGTTATGCGTTATGCGTTATGCGTTATGCGTTATGCGTTATGCGTTATGCGTTATGCGTTATGCGTTATGCGTTATGCGTTATGCATTATGCGTTATGAGTTTTGAATTATGCGTTATGCGTTATGCGTTATGCGTTATGCGTTATGCGTTATGCGTTATGCGTTATGCGTTATGCGTTATGCGTTATGCGTTATGCGTTATGCGTTATGCGTTATGCGTTATGCGTTATGCGTTATGCGTTATGCGTTATGCGTTATGCGTTATGCGTTATGCGTTATGCGTTATGCATTATGCGTTATGAGTTTTGAATTATGCGTTATGCGATATGCGCTATGTGTTATGCGTTATGGGCTATACTTTATGCGTTATGCGGTATGGGTTATGCGTTATGGGCTATACTTTATGCGTTATGCGTTATGGGTTATGCGTTATGGGCTATACTTTATGCGTTATGCGTTATGCGTTATGCGTTATGCGTTATGCGTTATGCGTTATGCGTTATGCGTTATGCGTTATGCGTTATGCGTTATGCGTTATGCGTTATGCGTTATGCGTTATGCGTTATGCGTTATGCGTTATGCGTTATGCGTTATGCGTTATGCGTTATGCGTTATGCGTTATGCGTTATGCGTTATGCGTTATGCGTTATGCGTTATGCGTTATGCGTTATGCGTTATGCGTTATGACTTTTGCATTATGCGTTATGCGTTATGCGTTATGGGCTATGCGTTATGCCTTATGGTTTATACGTTATGCGTTATGCGTTATGCGTTATGCGTTATGCGTTATGCGTTATGCGTTATGCGTTATGCGTTATGAGTTTTGCGTTACGCGTTACGCGTTATGCGTTATGCGTTATGCGTTATGCGTTATGCGTTATGCGTTATGCGTTATGCGTTATGCGTTATGCGTTGTGCGTTATGCGTTGTGCGTCATGCGTTATGCGTTATGCGTTATGCGTTATGCGTTATGCGTTATGCGTTATGCGTTATGCGTTATGCGTTATGCGTTATGCGTTATGCGTTATGCGTTATGCGTTATGCGTTATGCGTTATGCGTTATGCGTTATGCGTTATGCGTTATGCGTTATGCGTTATGCGTTATGCGTTATGCGTTATGCGTTATGCGTTATGCGTTATGCGTTATGCGTTATGCGTTATGCGTTATGCGTTATGCGTTATGCGTTATGCGTTATGCGTTATGCGTTATGCGTTATGCGTTATGCGTTATGCATTATGCGTTATGAGTTTTGAATTATGCGTTATGCGTTATGCGTTATGCGTTATGCGTTATGCGTTATGCGTTATGCGTTATGCGTTATGCGTTATGCGTTATGCGTTATGCGTTATGCGTTATGCGTTATGCGTTATGCGTTATGCGTTATGCGTTATGCATTATGCGTTATGAGTTTTGAATTATGCGTTATGCGATATGCGCTATGTGTTATGCGTTATGGGCTATACTTTATGCGTTATGCGTTATGGGTTATGCGTTATGGGCTATACTTTATGCGTTATGCGTTATGGGTTATGCGTTATGGGCTATACTTTATGCGTTATGCGTTATGCGTTATGCGTTATGCGTTATGCGTTATGCGTTATGCGTTATGCGTTATGCGTTATGCGTTATGCGTTATGCGTTATGCGTTATGCGTTATGCGTTATGCGTTATGCGTTATGCGTTATGCGTTATGCGTTATGCGTTATGCGTTATGCGTTATGCGTTATGCGTTATGCGTTATGCGTTATGCGTTATGCGTTATGCGTTATGCGTTATGCGTTATGCGTTATGCGTTATGCGTTATGCGTTATGCGTTATGCGTTATGCGTTATGCGTTATGCGTTATGCGTTATGCGTTATGCGTTAAGCGTTATGCGTTATGCGTTATGCGTTATGCGTTATGCGTTATGCGTTATGCGTTATGCGTTATGCGTTATGCGTTATGCGTTATGCGTTATGCGTTATGCGTTATGCGTTATGCGTTATGCGTTATGCGTTATGCGTTATGTGTTATGCGTTGTGCTTTACGGGTTATGCGATATGCGTTATGACTTTTACATTGAGCGTTATCCGTTATGCGTTATGCGTTATGCGTTATGCGTTATGCGTTATGCGTTATGCGTTATGCGTTATGCGTTATGCGTTATGCGTTATGCGTTATGCGTTATGCGTTATGCGTTATGCGTTATGCGTTATGCGTTATGCGTTATGCGTTATGCGTTATGCGTTATGCGTTATGCGTTATGCGTTATGCGTTATGCGTTATGCGTTATGCGTTATGCGTTATGCGTTATGCGTTATGCGTTATGCGTTATTCGTTATGCGTTATGCGTTATGCGTTATGACTTTTACATTGAGCGTTATGCGTTATGCGTTATGCGTTATGCGTTATGCGTTATGCGTTATGCGTTATGCGTTATGCGTTATGCGTTATGCGTTATGCGTTATGCGCTATGCGTTATGCGTTATGCGTTATGCGTTATGCGTTATGCGTTATGCGTTATGCGTTATGCGTTATGCGTTATGCGTTATGCGTTATGCGTTATGCGTTATGCGTTATGCGTTATGCGTTATGCGTTATGCGTTATGCGTTATGCGTTATGCGTTATGCGTTATGCGTTATGCGTTATGCGTTATGCGTTATGCGTTATGCGTTATGCGTTATGCGTTATGCGTTATGCGTTATGCGTTATGCGTTATGCGTTATGCGTTATGCGTTATGCGTTATGCGTTATGCGTTATGCGTTATGCGTTATGCGTTATGCGTTATGCGTTATGCGTTATGCGTTATGCGTTATGCGTTATGCGTTATGCGTTATGCGTTATGCGTTATGCGTTATGCGTTATGCGTTATGCGTTATGCGTTATGCGTTATGCGTTATGCGTTATGCGTTATGCGTTATGCGTTATGCGTTATGCGTTATGCGTTATGCGTTATGCGTTATGCGTTATGCGTTATGCGTTATGCGTTATGCGTTATGCGTTATGCGTTATGCGTTATGCGTTATGCGTTATGCGTTATGCGTTATGCGTTATGCGTTATGCGTTATGCGTTATGCGTTATGCGTTATGCGTTATGTGTTATGCGTTGTGCTTTACGGGTTATGCGATATGCGTTATGACTTTTACATTGAGCGTTATGCGTTATGCGTTATGCGTTATGCGTTATGCGTTATGCGTTATGCGTTATGCGTTATGCGTTATGCGTTATGCGTTATGCGTTATGCGTTATGCGTTATGAGTTTTGCGTTACGCGTTACGCGTTATGCGTTATGCGTTATGCGTTATGCGTTATGCGTTATGCGTTATGCGTTATGCGTTGTGCGTTATGCGTTGTGCGTCATGCGTTATGCGTTATGCGTTATGCGTTATGCGTTATGCGTTATGCGTTATGCGTTATGCGTTATGCGTTATGCGTTATGCGTTATGCGTTATGCGTTATGCGTTATGCGTTATGCGTTATGCGTTATGCGTTATGCGTTATGCGTTATGCGTTATGCGTTATGCGTTATGCGTTATGCGTTATGCGTTATGCGTTATGCGTTATGCGTTATGCGTTATGCGTTATGCGTTATGCGTTATGCGTTATGCGTTATGCGTTATGCGTTATGCGTTATGCGTTATGCGTTATGCGTTATGCGTTATGCGTTATGCGTTATGCGTTATGCGTTATGCGTTATGCGTTATGCGTTATGCGTTATGCGTTATGCGTTATGCGTTATGCGTTATGCGTTATGCGTTATGCGTTATGCGTTATGCGTTATGCGTTATGCGTTATGCGTTATGCGTTATGCGTTATGCGTTATGCGTTATGCGTTATGCGTTATGCGTTATGCGTTATGCGTTATGCGTTATGCGTTATGCGTTATGCGTTATGTGTTATGCGTTGTGCTTTACGGGTTATGCGATATGCGTTATGACTTTTACATTGAGCGTTATGCGTTATGCGTTATGCGTTATGCGTTATGCGTTATGCGTTATGCGTTATGCGTTATGCGTTATGCGTTATGCGTTATGCGTTATGCGTTATGCGTTATGAGTTTTGCGTTACGCGTTACGCGTTATGCGTTATGCGTTATGCGTTATGCGTTATGCGTTATGCGTTATGCGTTATGCGTTGTGCGTTATGCGTTATGCGTTATGCGTTATGCGTTATGCGCTATGCGTTATGCGTTATGCGTTATGCGTTATGCGGTATGCGTTATGCGTTATGCGTTATGCGTTATGCGTTATGCGTTATGCGTTATGCGTTATGCGTTATGCGTTATGCGTTATGCGTTATGCGTTATGCGTTATGCGTTATGCGTTATGCGTTATGCGTTATGCGTTATGCGTTATGCGTTAAGCGTTATGCGTTATGCGTTATGCGTTATGCGTTATGCGTTATGCGTTATGCGTTATGCGTTATGCGTTATGCGTTATGCGTTATGCGTTATGCGTTATGCGTTATGCGTTATGCGTTATGCGTTATGCGTTATGCGTTATGCGTTATGCGTTATGCGTTATGCGTTATGCGTTATGCGTTATGCGTTATGCGTTATGCGTTATGCGTTATGCGTTATGCGTTATGCGTTATGCGTTATGCGTTATGCGTTATGCGTTATTCGTTATGCGTTATGCGTTATGCGTTATGACTTTTACATTGAGCGTTATGCGTTATGCGTTATGCGTTATGCGTTATGCGTTATGCGTTATGCGTTATGCGTTATGCGTTATGCGTTATGCGTTATGCGTTATGCGCTATGCGTTATGCGTTATGCGTTATGCGTTATGCGTTATGCGTTATGCGTTATGCGTTATGCGTTATGCGTTATGCGTTATGCGTTATGCGTTATGCGTTATGCGTTATGCGTTATGCGTTATGCGTTATGCGTTATGCGTTATGCGTTATGCGTTATGCGTTATGCGTTATGCGTTATGCGTTATGCGTTATGCGTTATGCGTTATGCGTTATGCGTTATGCGTTATGCGTTATGCGTTATGCGTTATGCGTTATGCGTTATGCGTTATGCGTTATGCGTTATGCGTTATGCGTTATGCGTTATGCGTTATGCGTTATGCGTTATGCGTTATGCGTTATGCGTTATGCGTTATGCGTTATGCGTTATGCGTTATGCGTTATGCGTTATGCGTTATGCGTTATGCGTTATGCGTTATGCGTTATGCGTTATGCGTTATGCGTTATGCGTTATGCGTTATGCGTTATGCGTTATGCGTTATGCGTTATGCGTTATGCGTTATGCGTTATGCGTTATGCGTTATGCGTTATGCGTTATGTGTTATGCGTTGTGCTTTACGGGTTATGCGATATGCGTTATGACTTTTACATTGAGCGTTATGCGTTATGCGTTATGCGTTATGCGTTATGCGTTATGCGTTATGCGTTATGCGTTATGCGTTATGCGTTATGCGTTATGCGTTATGCGTTATGCGTTATGCGTTATGCGTTATGCGTTATGCGTTATGCGTTATGCGTTATGCGTTATGCGTTATGCGTTATGCGTTATGCGTTATGCGTTATGCGTTATGCGTTATGCGTTATGCGTTATGCGTTATGCGTTATGCGTTATGCGTTATGCGTTATGCGTTATGCGTTATGCGTTATGCGTTATGCGTTATGCGTTATGCGTTATGCGTTATGCGTTATGCGTTATGCGTTATGCGTTATGCGTTATGCGTTATGCGTTATGCGTTATGCGTTATGCGTTATGCGTTATGCGTTATGCGTTATGCGTTATGCGTTATGCGTTATGCGTTATGCGTTATGCGTTATGCGTTATGCGTTATGCGTTATGCGTTATGCGTTATGCGTTATGCGTTATGCGTTATGCGTTATGCGTTATGCGTTATGCGTTATGCGTTATGTGTTATGCGTTGTGCTTTACGGGTTATGCGATATGCGTTATGACTTTTACATTGAGCGTTATGCGTTATGCGTTATGCGTTATGCGTTATGCGTTATGCGTTATGCGTTATGCGTTATGCGTTATGCGTTATGCGTTATGCGTTATGCGTTATGCGTTATGCGTTATGCGTTATGCGTTATGCGTTATGCGTTATGCGTTATGCGTTATGCGTCATGCGTCATGCGTCATGCGTCATGCGTTATGCGTTATGCGTTATGCGTTATGCGTTATGCGTTATGCGTTATGCGTTATGCGTTATGCGTTATGCGTTATGCGTTATGCGTTATGCGTTATGCGTTATGCGTTATGCGTTATGCGTTATGCGTTATGCGTTATGCGTTATGCGTTATGCGTTATGCGTTATGCGTTATGCGTTATGCGTTATGCGTTATGCGTTATGCGTTATGACTTTTGCATTATGCGTTATGCGTTATGCGTTATGGGCTATGCGTTATGCCTTATGGTTTATACGTTATGCGTTATGCGTTATGCGTTATGCGTTATGCGTTATGCGTTATGCGTTATGTGTTATGCGTTATGCGTTATGCGTTATGCGTTATGCGTTATGCGTTATGCGTTATGCGTTATGCGTTATGCGTTATGCGTTATGCGTTATGCGTTATGCGTTATGCGTTATGCGTTATGCGTTATGCGTTATGCGTTATGCGTTATGCGTTATGCGTTATGCGTTATGCGTTATGCGTTATGCGTTATGCGTTATGCGTTATGCGTTATGCGTTATGCGTTATGCGTTATGCGTTATGCGTTATGCGTTATGCGTTATGCGTTATGCGTTATGCGTTATGCGTTATGCGTTATGCGTTATGCGTTATGCGTTATGCGTTATGCGTTATGCGTTATGCGTTATGCGTTATGCGTTATGCGTTATGCGTTATGCGTTATGCGTTATGCGTTATGCGTTATGCGTTATGCGTTATGCGTTATGCGTTATGCGTTATGCGTTATGCGTTATGCGTTATGCGTTATGCGTTATGCGTTATGCGTTATGCGTTATGCGTTATGCGTTATGCGTTATGCGTTATGCGTTATGCGTTATGCGTTATGCGTTAAGCGTTATGCGTTATGCGTTATGCGTTATGCGTTATGCGTTATGCGTTATGCGTTATGCGTTCTGCGTTATGCGTTATGCGTTATGCGTTATGCGTTGTGCGTTATGCGTTGTGCGTTATGCGTTGTGCGTCGTGCGTTATGCGTTATGCGTTATGCGTTATGCGTTATGCGTTATGCGTTATGCGTTATGCGTTATGCGTTATGCGTTATGCGTTATGCGTTATGCGTTATGCGTTATGCGTTATGCGTTATGCGTTATGCGTTATGCGTTATGCGTTATGCGTTATGCGTTATGCGTTATGCGTTATGCGTTATGCGTTATGCGTTATGCGTTATGCGTTATGCGTTATGCGTTATGCGTTATGCGTTATGCGTTATGCGTTATGCGTTATGCGTTATGCGTTATGCGTTATGCGTTATGCGTTATGCGTTATGCGTTATGCGTTATGCGTTATGCGTTATGAGTTTTGAATTATGCGTTATGCGATATGCGCTATGTGTTATGCGTTATGGGCTATACTTTATGCGTTATGCGGTATGGGTTATGCGTTATGGGCTATACTTTATGCGTTATGCGTTATGGGTTATGCGTTATGGGCTATACTTTATGCGTTATGCGTTATGCGTTATGCGTTATGCGTTATGCGTTAAGCGTTATGCGTTATGCGTTATGCGTTATGCGTTATGCGTTATGCGTTATGCGTTATGCGTTATGCGTTATGCGTTATGCGTTATGCGTTATGCGTTATGCGTTATGCGTTATGCGTTATGCGTTATGCGTTATGCGTTATGCGTTATGCGTTATGCGTTATGCGTTATGCGTTATGCGTTATGCGTTATGCGTTATGCGTTATGCGTTATGCGTTATGCGTTATGCGTTATGCGTTATGCGTTATGCGTTATGCGTTATGCGTTATGCGTTATGCGTTATGCGTTATGCGTTATGCGTTATGCGTTATGCGTTATGCGTTATGCGTTATGCTTATGCCTTATGCGTTATGCGTTATGCGTTATGCGTTATGCGTTATGCGTTATGCGTTATGCGTTATGCGTTATGCGTTATGCGTTATGCGTTATGCGTTATGCGTTATGCGTTATGCGTTATGCGTTATGCGTTATGCGTTATGCGTTATGCGTTATGCGTTATGCGTTATGCGTTATGCGTTATGCGTTATGCGTTATGCGTTATGCGTTATGCGTTATGCGTTATGCGTTATGCGTTATGCGTTATGCGTTATGCGTTATGCGTTATGCGTTATGCGTTATGCGTTATGCGTTATGCGTTATGCGTTATGCGTTATGCGTTATGCGTTATGCGTTATGCGTTATGCGTTATGCGTTATGCGTTATGCGTTATGCGTTATGCGTTATGCGTTATGCGTTATGCGTTATGCGTTATGCGTTATGCGTTATGCGTTATGGGCTATGCGTTATGAGTTTTGCGTTACGCGTTATGCGTTATGCGTTATGCGTTATGCGTTATGCGTTATGCGTTATGCGTTATGCGTTATGCGTTATGCGTTATGCGTTATGCGTTATGCGTTATGCGTTATGCTTATGCCTTATGCGTTATGCGTTATGCGTTATGCGTTATGCGTAATGCGTTATGCGTTATGCGTTATGCGTTATGCGTTATGCGTTATGCGTTATGCGTTATGCGTTATGCGTTACGCGTTATGCGTTATGCGTTATGCGTTATGCGTTATGCGTTATGCGTTATGCGTTATGCGTTATGCGTTATGCGTTATGCGTTATGACTTTTGCATTATGCGTTATGCGTTATGCGTTATGCGTTATGCGTTATGCGTTATGACTTTTGCATTATGCGTTATGCGTTATGCGTTATGCGTTATGCGTTATGCGTTATGCTTATGCCTTATGCGTTATGCGTTATGCGTTATGCGTTATGCGTAATGCGTTATGCGTTATGGGCTATGCGTTATGAGTTTTGCGTTACGCGTTATGCGTTATGCGTTATGCGTTATGCGTTATGCGTTATGCGTTATGCGTTATGTGTTATGCGTTATGCGTTATGCGTTATGCGTTATGCGTTATGCGTTATGCGTTATGCGTTATGCGTTATGCGTTATGCGTTATGCGTTATGCGTTATGCTTATGCCTTATGCGTTATGCGTTATGCGTTATGCGTTATGCGTTATGCGTAATGCGTTATGCGTTATGCCATATGCGTTATGCGTTATGACTTTTGCATTATGCGTTATGCGTTATGCGTTATGCCTTATGGTTTATACGTTATGCGTTATGCGTTATGCGTTATGCGTTATGCGTTATGCGTTATGCGTTATGCGTTATGCGTTATGCGTTATGCGTTATGCGTTATGCGTTATGCGTTATGCGTTATGCGTTATGCGTTATGCGTTATGCGTTATGCGTTATGCGTTATGAGTTTTGCGTTATGCGTTATGCGTTATGCGCTATGCGTTATGCGTTATGCGTTATGCGTTATGCGTTATGCGTTATGCGTTATGCGTTATGCGTTATGCGTTATGCGTTATGCGTTATGCGTTATGCGTTATGCGTTATGCGTTATGCGTTATGCGGTATGCGTTATGCGTTATGCGTTATGCGTTATGCGTTATGGGTTATGCGTTATGCGTTATGCGTTATGCGTTATGCGTTATGCGTTATGGGTTATGCGTTATGCGTTATGCGTTATGCGTTATGCGTTATGCGTTATGCGTTATGCGTTATGCGTTATGCGTTATGCGTTATGCGTTATGCGTTATGCGTTATGCGTTATGCGTTATGCGTTATGCGTTATGCGTTATGCGTTATGCGTTATGCGTTATGCGTTATGCGTTATGCGTTATGCGTTATGCGTTATGCGTTATGCGTTATGCGTTATGCGTTATGCGTTATGCGTTATGCGTTATGCGTTATGCGTTATGCGTTATGCGTTATGCGTTATGCGTTATGCGTTATGCGTTATGCGTTATGCGTTATGCGTTATGCGTTATGCGTTATGCGTTATGCGTTATGCGTTATGCGTTATGCGTTATGCGTTATGCGTTATGCGTTATGCGTTATGCGTTATGCGTTATGCGTTATGCGTTATGCGTTATGCGTTATGCGTTATGCGTTATGCGTTATGCGTTATGCGTTATGCGTTATGCGTTATGCGTTATGCGTTATGCGTTATGCGTTATGCGTTATGCGTTATGCGTTATGCGTTATGCGTTATGCGTTATGCGTTATGCGTTATGCGTTATGCGTTATGCGTTATGCGTTATGCGTTATGCGTTATGCGTTATGCGTTATGCGTTATGCGTTATGCGTTATGCGTTATGCGTTATGCGTTATGCGTTATGCGTTATGCGTTATGCGTTATGCGTTATGCGTTATGCGTTATGCGTTATGCGTTATGCGTTATGCGTTATGCGTTATGACTTTTGCATTATGCGTTATGCGTTATGCGTTATGCGTTATGCGTTATGCGTTATGCGTTATGCGTTATGCGTTATGCGTTATGCGTTATGCGTTATGCGTTATGCGTTATGCGTTATGCGTTATGCGTTATGCGTTATGCGTTATGCGTTATGACTTTTGCGTTATGCGTTATGCGTTATGCGTTATGCGTTATGCGTTATGCGTTATGCGTTATGCGTTATGCGTTATGAGTATTGCGTTACGCGTTATGCGTTATGCGTTATGCGTTATGCGTTATGCGTTATGCGTTATGCGTTATGCGTTATGCGTTATGCGTTATGCGTTATGCGTTATGACTTTTGCATTATGCGTTATGCGTTATGCGTTATGCGTTATGCGTTATGACTTTTGCATTATGCGTTATGCCATATGCGTTATGCGTTATGCGTTATGCGTTATGCGTTATGGGCTATGCGTTATGCCTTATGGTTTATACGTTATGCGTTATGCGTTATGCGTTATGCGTTATGCGTTATGCGTTATGCGTTATGCGTTATGCGTTATGCGTTATGCGTTATGCGTTATGCGTTATGCGTTATGCGTTATGCGTTATGCGTTATGCGTTATGCGTTATGCGTTATGCGTTATGCGTTATGCGTTATGCGTTATGCGTTATGCGTTATGCGTTATGCGTTATGCGTTATGCGTTATGCGTTATGCGTTATGCGTTATGCGTTATGCGTTATGCGTTATGCGTTATGCGTTATGCGTTATGCGTTATGCGTTATGCGTTATGCGTTATGCGTTATGCGTTATGCGTTATGCGTTATGCGTTATGCGTTATGCGTTATGCGTTATGCGTTATGCGTTATGCGTTATGCGTTATGCGTTATGCGTTATGCGTTATGCGTTAAGCGTTATGCGTTATGCGTTATGCGTTATGCGTTATGCGTTATGCGTTATGCGTTATGCGTTATGCGTTATGCGTTATGCGTTATGCGTTATGCGTTATGCGTTATGCGTTGTGCGTTATGCGTTGTGCGTTATGCGTTGTGCGTCGTGCGTTATGCGTTATGCGTTATGCGTTATGCGTTATGCGTTATGCGTTATGCGTTATGCGTTATGCGTTATGCGTTATGCGTTATGCGTTATGCGTTATGCGTTATGCGTTATGCGTTATGCGTTATGCGTTATGCGTTATGCGTTATGCGTTATGCGTTATGCGTTATGCGTTATGCGTTATGCGTTATGCGTTATGCGTTATGCGTTATGCGTTATGCGTTATGCGTTATGCGTTATGCGTTATGCGTTATGCGTTATGCGTTATGCGTTATGCGTTATGCGTTATGCGTTATGCGTTATGCGTTATGCGTTATGCGTTATGCGTTATGCGTTATGCGTTATGCGTTATGCGTTATGCGTTATGCGTTATGCGTTATGAGTTTTGAATTATGCGTTATGCGATATGCGCTATGTGTTATGCGTTATGGGCTATACTTTATGCGTTATGCGGTATGGGTTATGCGTTATGGGCTATACTTTATGCGTTATGCGTTATGGGTTATGCGTTATGCGTTATGGGTTATGCGTTATGGGCTATACTTTATGCGTTATGCGTTATGCGTTATGCGTTATGCGTTATGCGTTATGCGTTATGCGTTATGCGTTATGCGTTATGCGTTATGCGTTATGCGTTATGCGTTATGCGTTATGCGTTATGCGTTATGCGTTATGCGTTATGCGTTATGCGTTATGCGTTATGCGTTATGCGTTATGCGTTATGCGTTATGCGTTATGCGTTATGCGTTATGCGTTATGCGTTATGCGTTATGCGTTATGCGTTATGCGTTATGCGTTATGCGTTATGCGTTATGCGTTATGCGTTATGCGTTATGCGTTATGCGTTATGCGTTATGCGTTATGCGTTATGCGTTATGCGTTATGCGTTATGCGTTATGCGTTATGCGTTATGCGTTATGCGTTATGCGTTATGCGTTATGCGTTATGCGTTATGCGTTATGCGTTATGCGTTATGCGTTATGCGTTATGCGTTATGCGTTATGCGTTATGCGTTATGCGTTATGCGTTATGCGTTATGCGTTATGCGTTATGCGTTATGCGTTATGCGTTATGCGTTATGCGTTATGCGTTATGCGTTATGCGTTATGCGTTATGCGTTATGCGTTATGCGTTATGCGTTATGACTTTTGCATTATGCGTTATGCGTTATGCGTTATGCGTTATGCGTTATGCGTTATGCGTTATGCGTTATGCGTTATGCGTTATGCGTTATGCGTTATGCGTTATGCGTTATGCGTTATGCGTTATGCGTTATGCGTTATGCGTTATGACTTTTGCGTTATGCGTTATGCGTTATGCGTTATGCGTTATGCGTTATGCGTTATGCGTTATGCGTTATGCGTTATGAGTATTGCGTTACGCGTTATGCGTTATGCGTTATGCGTTATGCGTTATGCGTTATGCGTTATGCGTTATGCGTTATGCGTTATGCGTTATGCGTTATGCGTTATGACTTTTGCATTATGCGTTATGCGTTATGCGTTATGCGTTATGCGTTATGACTTTTGCATTATGCGTTATGCCATATGCGTTATGCGTTATGCGTTATGCGTTATGCGTTATGGGCTATGCGTTATGCCTTATGGTTTATACGTTATGCGTTATGCGTTATGCGTTATGCGTTATGCGTTATGCGTTATGCGTTATGCGTTATGCGTTATGCGTTATGCGTTATGCGTTATGCGTTATGCGTTATGCGTTATGCGTTATGCGTTATGCGTTATGCGTTATGCGTTATGCGTTATGCGTTATGCGTTATGCGTTATGCGTTATGCGTTATGCGTTATGCGTTATGCGTTATGCGTTATGCGTTATGCGTTATGCGTTATGCGTTATGCGTTATGCGTTATGCGTTATGCGTTATGCGTTATGCGTTATGCGTTATGCGTTATGCGTTATGCGTTATGCGTTATGCGTTATGCGTTATGCGTTATGCGTTATGCGTTATGCGTTATGCGTTATGCGTTATGCGTTATGCGTTATGCGTTAAGCGTTATGCGTTATGCGTTATGCGTTATGCGTTATGCGTTATGCGTTATGCGTTATGCGTTATGCGTTATGCGTTATGCGTTATGCGTTATGCGTTATGCGTTATGCGTTGTGCGTTATGCGTTGTGCGTTATGCGTTGTGCGTCGTGCGTTATGCGTTATGCGTTATGCGTTATGCGTTATGCGTTATGCGTTATGCGTTATGCGTTATGCGTTATGCGTTATGCGTTATGCGTTATGCGTTATGCGTTATGCGTTATGCGTTATGCGTTATGCGTTATGCGTTATGCGTTATGCGTTATGCGTTATGCGTTATGCGTTATGCGTTATGCGTTATGCGTTATGCGTTATGCGTTATGCGTTATGCGTTATGCGTTATGCGTTATGCGTTATGCGTTATGCGTTATGCGTTATGCGTTATGCGTTATGCGTTATGCGTTATGCGTTATGCGTTATGCGTTATGCGTTATGAGTTTTGAATTATGCGTTATGCGATATGCGCTATGTGTTATGCGTTATGGGCTATACTTTATGCGTTATGCGGTATGGGTTATGCGTTATGGGCTATACTTTATGCGTTATGCGTTATGGGTTATGCGTTATGGGCTATACTTTATGCGTTATGCGTTATGCGTTATGCGTTATGCGTTATGCGTTAAGCGTTATGCGTTATGCGTTATGCGTTATGCGTTATGCGTTATGCGTTATGCGTTATGCGTTATGCGTTATGCGTTATGCGTTATGCGTTATGCGTTATGCGTTATGCGTTATGCGTTATGCGTTATGCGTTATGCGTTATGCGTTATGCGTTATGCGTTATGCGTTATGCGTTATGCGTTATGCGTTATGCGTTATGCGTTATGCGTTATGCGTTATGCGTTATGCGTTATGCGTTATGCGTTATGCGTTATGCGTTATGCGTTATGCGTTATGCGTTATGCGTTATGCGTTATGCGTTATGCGTTATGCGTTATGCGTTATGCGTTATGCGTTATGCGTTATGCGTTATGCGTTATGCGTTATGCGTTATGCGTTATGCGTTATGCGTTATGCGTTATGCGTTATGCGTTATGCGTTATGCGTTATGCGTTATGCGTTATGCGTTATGCGTTATGCGTTATGCGTTATGCGTTATGCGTTATGCGTTATGCGTTATGCGTTATGCGTTATGCGTTATGCGTTATGCGTTATGCGTTATGCGTTATGCGTTATGCGTTATGCGTTATGCGTTATGCGTTATGCGTTATGCGTTATGCGTTATGCGTTATGCGTTATGCGTTATGCGTTATGCGTTATGCGTTATGCGTTATGCGTTATGCGTTATGCGTTATGCGTTATGCGTTATGCGTTATGCGTTATGCGTTATGCGTTATGGGCTATGCGTTATGAGTTTTGCGTTACGCGTTATGCGTTATGCGTTATGCGTTATGCGTTATGCGTTATGCGTTATGCGTTATGCGTTATGCGTTATGCGTTATGCGTTATGCGTTATGCGTTATGCGTTATGCTTATGCCTTATGCGTTATGCGTTATGCGTTATGCGTTATGCGTAATGCGTTATGCGTTATGCGTTATGCGTTATGCGTTATGCGTTATGCGTTATGCGTTATGCGTTATGCGTTACGCGTTATGCGTTATGCGTTATGCGTTATGCGTTATGCGTTATGCGTTATGCGTTATGCGTTATGCGTTATGCGTTATGCGTTATGACTTTTGCATTATGCGTTATGCGTTATGCGTTATGCGTTATGCGTTATGCGTTATGACTTTTGCATTATGCGTTATGCGTTATGCGTTATGCGTTATGCGTTATGCTTATGCCTTATGCGTTATGCGTTATGCGTTATGCGTTATGCGTAATGCGTTATGCGTTATGGGCTATGCGTTATGAGTTTTGCGTTACGCGTTATGCGTTATGCGTTATGCGTTATGCGTTATGCGTTATGCGTTATGCGTTATGTGTTATGCGTTATGCGTTATGCGTTATGCGTTATGCGTTATGCGTTATGCGTTATGCGTTATGCGTTATGCGTTATGCGTTATGCTTATGCCTTATGCGTTATGCGTTATGCGTTATGCGTTATGCGTTATGCGTAATGCGTTATGCGTTATGCCATATGCGTTATGCGTTATGACTTTTGCATTATGCGTTATGCGTTATGCGTTATGCCTTATGGTTTATACGTTATGCGTTATGCGTTATGCGTTATGCGTTATGCGTTATGCGTTATGCGTTATGCGTTATGCGTTATGCGTTATGCGTTATGCGTTATGCGTTATGCGTTATGCGTTATGCGTTATGCGTTATGCGTTATGCGTTATGCGTTATGAGTTTTGCGTTATGCGTTATGCGTTATGCGCTATGCGTTATGCGTTATGCGTTATGCGTTATGCGTTATGCGTTATGCGTTATGCGTTATGCGTTATGCGTTATGCGTTATGCGTTATGCGTTATGCGTTATGCGTTATGCGTTATGCGTTATGCGGTATGCGTTATGCGTTATGCGTTATGCGTTATGCGTTATGGGTTATGCGTTATGCGTTATGCGTTATGCGTTATGCGTTATGCGTTATGGGTTATGCGTTATGCGTTATGCGTTATGCGTTATGCGTTATGCGTTATGCGTTATGCGTTATGCGTTATGCGTTATGCGTTATGCGTTATGCGTTATGCGTTATGCGTTATGCGTTATGCGTTATGCGTTATGCGTTATGCGTTATGCGTTATGCGTTATGCGTTATGCGTTATGCGTTATGCGTTATGCGTTATGCGTTATGCGTTATGCGTTATGCGTTATGCGTTATGCGTTATGCGTTATGCGTTATGCGTTATGCGTTATGCGTTATGCGTTATGCGTTATGCGTTATGCGTTATGCGTTATGCGTTATGCGTTATGCGTTATGCGTTATGCGTTATGCGTTATGCGTTATGCGTTATGCGTTATGCGTTATGCGTTATGCGTTATGCGTTATGCGTTATGCGTTATGCGTTATGCGTTATGCGTTATGCGTTATGCGTTATGCGTTATGCGTTATGCGTTATGCGTTATGCGTTATGCGTTATGCGTTATGCGTTATGCGTTATGCGTTATGCGTTATGCGTTATGCGTTATGCGTTATGCGTTATGCGTTATGCGTTATGCGTTATGCGTTATGCGTTATGCGTTATGCGTTATGCGTTATGCGTTATGCGTTATGCGTTATGCGTTATGCGTTATGCGTTATGCGTTATGCGTTATGCGTTATGCGTTATGCGTTATGCGTTATGCGTTATGCGTTATGCGTTATGCGTTATGCGTTATGCGTTATGACTTTTGCATTATGCGTTATGCGTTATGCGTTATGCGTTATGCGTTATGCGTTATGCGTTATGCGTTATGCGTTATGCGTTATGCGTTATGCGTTATGCGTTATGCGTTATGCGTTATGCGTTATGACTTTTGCGTTATGCGTTATGCGTTATGCGTTATGCGTTATGCGTTATGCGTTATGCGTTATGCGTTATGCGTTATGAGTATTGCGTTACGCGTTATGCGTTATGCGTTATGCGTTATGCGTTATGCGTTATGCGTTATGCGTTATGCGTTATGCGTTATGCGTTATGCGTTATGCGTTATGCGTTATGCGTTATGACTTTTGCATTATGCGTTATGCGTTATGCGTTATGCGTTATGCGTTATGACTTTTGCATTATGCGTTATGCCATATGCGTTATGCGTTATGCGTTATGCGTTATGCGTTATGGGCTATGCGTTATGCCTTATGGTTTATACGTTATGCGTTATGCGTTATGCGTTATGCGTTATGCGTTATGCGTTATGCGTTATGCGTTATGCGTTATGCGTTATGCGTTATGCGTTATGCGTTATGCGTTATGCGTTATGCGTTATGCGTTATGCGTTATGCGTTATGCGTTATGCGTTATGCGTTATGCGTTATGCGTTATGCGTTATGCGTTATGAGTTTTGCGTTACGCGTTACGCGTTATGCGTTATGCGTTATGCGTTATGCGTTATGCGTTATGCGTTATGCGTTATGCGTTATGCGTTATGCGTTATGCGTTATGCGTTATGCGTTATGCGTTATGCGTTATGCGTTATGCGTTATGCGTTATGCGTTATGCGTTATGCGTTATGCGTTATGCGTTATGCGTTATGCGTTATGCGTTATGCGTTATGCGTTATGCGTTATGCGTTATGCGTTATGCGTTATGCGTTATGCGTTATGCGTTATGCGTTATGCGTTATGCGTTATGCGTTATGCGTTATGCGTTATGCGTTATGCGCTATGCGTTATGCGTTATGCGTTATGCGTTATGCGTTATGCGTTATGCGTTATGCGTTATGCGTTATGCGTTATGCGTTATGCGTTATGCGTTATGCGTTATGCGTTATGCGTTATGCGTTATGCGTTATGCGTTATGCGTTATGCGTTATGCGTTATGCGTTATGCGTTATGCGTTATGCGTTATGCGTTATGCGTTATGCGTTATGCGTTATGCGTTATGCGTTATGCGTTATGCGTTATGCGTTATGCGTTATGCGTTATGCGTTATGCGTTATGCGTTATGCGTTATGCGTTATGCGTTATGCGTTATGCGTTATGCGTTATGCGTTATGACTTTTGCATTATGCGTTATGCGTTATGCGTTATGCGTTATGCGTTATGCGTTATGCGTTATGCGTTATGCGTTATGCGTTATGCGTTATGGGCTATGCGTTATGAGTTTTCCGTTACGCGTTATGCGTTATGCGTTATGCGTTATGCGTTATGCGTTATGCGTTATGCGTTATGCGTTATGCGTTATGCGTTATGCGTTATGCGTTATGCGTTATGCGTTATGCGTTATGCGTTATGCTTATGCGTTATGCGTTATGCGTTATGCGTTATGCGTAATGCGTTATGCGTTATGCCATATGCGTTATGCGTTATGACTTTTGCATTATGCGTTATGCGTTATGCGTTATGGGCTATGCGTTATGCCTTATGGTTTATACGTTATGTGTTATGCGTTATGCGTTATGCGTTATGCGTTATGCGTTATGCGTTATGCGTTACGCGTTATGCGTTATGCGTTATGCGTTATGCGTTATGCGTTATGCGTTATGCGTTATGCGTTATGCGTTATGCGTTATGCGTTATGCGTTATGCGTTATGCGTTATGCGTTATGCGTTATGCGTTATGCGTTATGCGTTATGCGTTATGCGTTATGCGTTATGCGTTACGCGTTATGCGTTATGCGTTATGCGTTATGCGTTATGCGTTATGCGTTATGCGTTATGCGTTATGCGTTATGCGTTATGCGTTATGCGTTATGCGTTATGCGTTATGCGTTATGCGTTATGCGTTATGCGTTATGCTTATGCCTTATGCGTTATGCGTTATGCGTTATGCGTTATGCGTTATGCGTTATGCGTTATGCGTTATGCCATATGCGTTATGCGTTATGACTTTTGCATTATGCGTTATGCGTTATGCGTTATGCGTTATGCGTTATGCGTTATGCGTTATGCGTTATGCGTTATGCGTTATGCGTTATGCGTTATGCGTTATGCGTTATGCGTTATGCGTTATGCGTTATGCGTTATGCGTTATGCGTTATGCGTTATGCGTTATGCGTTATGCGTTATGCGTTATGCGTTATGCGTTATGCGTTATGACTTTTGCATTATGCGTTATGCGTTATGCGTTATGCGTTATGCGTTATGCGTTATGCGTTATGCGTTATGCGTTATGCGTTATGCGTTATGCGTTATGCGTTATGGGCTATGCGTTATGAGTTTTCCGTTACGCGTTATGCGTTATGCGTTATGCGTTATGCGTTATGCGTTATGCGTTATGCGTTATGCGTTATGCGTTATGCGTTATGCGTTATGCGTTATGCGTTATGCGTTATGCGTTATGCGTTATGCGTTATGCGTTATGCGTTATGCTTATGCGTTATGCGTTATGCGTTATGCGTTATGCGTTATGCGTTATGCGTTATGCGTTATGCGTAATGCGTTATGCGTTATGCCATATGCGTTATGCGTTATGACTTTTGCATTATGCGTTATGCGTTATGCGTTATGGGCTATGCGTTATGCCTTATGGTTTATACGTTATGTGTTATGCGTTATGCGTTATGCGTTATGCGCTATGCGTTATGCGTTATGCGTTACGCGTTATGCGTTATGCGTTATGCGTTATGCGTTATGCGTTATGCGTTATGCGTTATGCGTTATGCGTTATGCGTTATGCGTTATGCGTTATGCGTTATGCGTTATGCGTTATGCGTTATGCGTTATGCGTTATGCGTTATGCGTTATGCGTTATGCGTTATGCGTTATGCGTTATGCGTTACGCGTTATGCGTTTTGCGTTATGCGTTATGCGTTATGCGTTATGCGTTATGCGTTATGCGTTATGCGTTATGCGTTATGCGTTATGCGTTATGCGTTATGCGTTATGCGTTATGCGTTATGCGTTATGCGTTATGCGTTATGCGTTATGCGTTATGCGTTATGCGTTATGCGTTATGCGTTATGCGTTATGCGTTATGCGTTATGCGTTATGCGTTATGCGTTATGCTTATGCCTTATGCGTTATGCGTTATGCGTTATGCGTTATGCGTTATGCGTTATGCGTTATGCCATATGCGTTATGCGTTATGACTTTTGCATTATGCGTTATGCGTTATGCGTTATGCGTTATGCGTTATGCGTTATGCGTTATGCGTTATGCGTTATGCGTTATGCGTTATGCGTAATGCGTAATGCGTTATGCGTTATGCGTTATGCGTTATGCGTTATGCGTTATGCGTTATGCGTTATGCGTTATGCGTTATGCGTTATGCGTTATGCGTTATGCGTTATGCGTTATGCGTTATGCGTTATGCGTTATGCGTTATGCGTTATGCGTTATGCGTTATGCGTTATGCGTTATGCGTTATGCGTTATGCGTTATGCGTTATGCGTTATGCGTTATGCGTTATGCGTTATGCGTTATGCGTTATGCGTTATGCGTTATGCGTTATGCGTTATGCGTTATGCGTTATGCGTTATGCGTTATGCGTTATGCGTTATGCGTTATGCGTTATGCGTTATGCGTTATGCGTTATGCGTTATGCGTTATGCGTTATGCGTTATGCGTTATGCGTTATGCGTTATGCGTTATGCGTTATGCGTTATGCGTTATGCGTTATGCGTTATGCGTTATGCGTTATGCGTTATGCGTTATGCGTTATGCGTTATGCGTTATGCGTTATGCGTTATGCGTTATGCGTTATGCGTTATGCGTTATGCGTTATGCGTTATGCGTTATGCGTTATGCGTTATGCGTTATGCGTTATGCGTTATGCGTTATGCGTTATGCGTTATGCGTTATGCGTTATGCGTTATGCGTTATGCGTTATGCGTTATGCGTTATGCGTTATGCGTTATGCGTTATACGTCATGGGTAATGCGTAATGCGTAATGCGTTATGCGTTATCGGCTTTGCGTTAAGCGTTATGGGTTATGCGTTATCCGTTATGGATTATGCGTTATGCGTTATGCGTTAAGCGTTATGCGTAATGCGTTATGCGTTATGCGTTATGCGTTATGCGTTATGCGTTATGCGTTATGCGTTATGCGTTATGCGTTATGCGTTATGCGTTATGCGTTATGCGTTATGCGTTATGCGTTATGCGTTATGCGTTATGCGTTATGCGTTATGCGTTATGCGTTATGCGTTATGCGTTATGCGTTATGCGTTATGCGTTATGCGTTATGCGTTATGCGTTATGCGTTATGCGTTATGCGTTATGCGTTATGCGTTATGCGTTATGCGTTATGCGTTATGCGTTATGCGTTATGCGTTATGCGTTATGCGTTATGCGTTATGCGTTATGCGTTATGCGTTATGCGTTATGCGTTATGCGTTATGCGTTATGCGTTATGCGTAATGCGTTATGCGTTATGCCATATGCGTTATGCGTTATGACTTTTGCATTATGCGTTATGCGTTATGCGTTATGGGCTATGCGTTATGCCTTTTGGTTTATACGTTATGCGTTATGCGTTATGCGTTATGCGTTATGCGTTATGCGTTATGCGTTATGCGTTATGCGTAATGCGTTATGCGTTATGCTTATGCCTTATGCGTTATGCGTTATGCGTTATGCGTTATGCGTAATGCGTTATGCGTTATGACTTTTGCATTATGCGTTATGCGTTATGCGTTATGGGCTATGCGTTATGCCTTATGGTTTATACGTTATGCGTTATGCGTTATGCGTTATGCGTTATGCGTTATGCGTAATGCGTTATGCGTTATGCCATATGCGTTATGCGTTATGACTTTTGCATTATGCGTTATGCGTTATGCGTTATGGGCTATGCGTTATGCCTTATGGTTTATACGTTATGCGTTATGCGTTATGCGTTATGCGTTATGCGTTATGCGTTATGCGTTATGCGTTATGCGTTATGCGTTATGCGTTATGCGTTATGCGTTATGCGTTATGCGTTATGCGTTATGCGTTATGCGTTATGCGTTATGCGTTATGCGTTATGCGTTATGCGTTATGCGTTATGCGTTATGCTTATGCCTTATGCGTTATGCGTTATGCGTTATGCGTTATGCGTAATGCGTTATGCGTTATGCCATATGCGTTATGCGTTATGACTTTTGCATTATGCGTTATGCGTTATGCGTTATGCGTTATGCGTTATGCGTTATGCGTTATGCGTTATGCGTTATGCGTTATGCGTTATGAGTTTTGCGTTACGCGTTACGCGTTATGCGTTATGCGTTATGCGTTATGCGTTATGCGTTATGCGTTATGCGTTATGCGTTATGCGTTATGCGTTATGCTTATGCCTTATGCCTTATGCGTTATGCGTTATGCGTTATGCGTTATGCGTTATGCGTAATGCGTTATGCGTTATGCGTTATGCGTTATGCGTTATGCGTTATGCGTTATGACTTTTGCATTATGCGTTATGCGTTATGCGTTATGCGTTATGCGTTATGCGTTATGCGTTATGCGTTATGCGTTATGCGTTATGCGTTATGCGTTATGCGTTATGCGTTATGCGTTATGCGTTATGCGTTATGCGTTATGCGTTATGCGTTATGCGTTATGCGTTATGCGTTATGCGTTATGCGTTATGCGTTATGCGTTATGCGTTATGCGTTATGCGTTATGCGTTATGCTTATGCCTTATGCGTTATGCGTTATGCGTTATGCGTTATGCGTAATGCGTTATGCGTTATGCCATATGCGTTATGCGTTATGACTTTTGCATTATGCGTTATGCGTTATGCGTTATGGGCTATGCGTTATGCCTTATGGTTTATACGTTATGCGTTATGCGTTATGCGTTATGCGTTATGCGTTATGCGTTATGCGTTATGCGTTATGCGTTATGCGTTATGCGTTATGCGTTATGCGTTATGCGTTATGCGTTATGCGTTATGCGTTATGCGTTATGCGTTATGCGTTATGCGTTATGCGTTATGCGTTATGCTTATGCCTTATGCGTTATGCGTTATGCGTTATGCGTAATGCGTTATGCGTTATGCCATATGCGTTATGCGTTATGCGTTATGCGTTATGCGTTATGCGTTATGCGTTATGCGTTATGCGTTATGCGTTATGCGTTATGCGTTATGCGTTATGACTTTTGCATTATGCGTTATGCCATATGCGTTATGCGTTATGCGTTATGCGTTATGCGTTATGCGTTATGCGTTATGCGTTATGCGTTATGCGTTATGCGTTATGCGTTATGCGTTATGCGTTATGCGTTATGCGTTATGCGTTATGCGTTATGCGTTATGCGTTATGCGTTATGCTTATGCGTTATTCGTTATGCGTTATGCGTTATGCGTTGTGCGTCATGCGTTATGCGTTATGCTTATGCCTTATGCGTTATGCGTTATGCGTTATGCGTTATGCGTAATGCGTTATGCGTTATGCCATATGCGTTATGCGTTATGACTTTTGCATTATGCGTTATGCGTTATGCGTTATGGGCTATGCGTTATGCCTTATGGTTTATACGTTATGCGTTATGCGTTATGCGTTATGCGTTATGCGTTATGCGTTATGCGTTATGCGTTATGCGTTATGCGTTATGCGTTATGCGTTATGCGTTATGCGTTATGCGTTATGCGTTATGCGTTATGCGTTATGCGTTATGCGTTATGCGTTATGCGTTATGCGTTATGCGTTATGCGTTATGCGTTATGCGTTATGCGTTATGCGTTATGCGTTATGCGTTATGCGTTATGCGTTATGCGTTATGCGTTATGCGTTATGCGTTATGCGTTATGCGTTATGCGTTATGCGTTATGCGTTACGCGTTATGCGTTATGCGTTATGCGTTATGCGTTATGCGTTATGCGTTATGCGTTATGCGTTATGCGTTATGCGTTATGCGTTATGCGTTATGCGTTATGCGTTATGCGTTATGCGTTATGCGTTATGACTTTTGCATTATGCGTTATGCGTTATGCGTTATGCGTTATGCGTTATGCGTTATGCGTTATGCGTTATGCGTTATGCGTTATGGGCTATGCGTTATGAGTTTTGCGTTACGCGTTATGCGTTATGCGTTATGCGTTATGCGTTATGCGTTATGCGTTATGCGTTATGCGTTATGCGTTATGCGTTATGCGTTATGCGTTATGCGTTATGCGTTATGCGTTATGCTTATGCCTTATGCGTTATGCGTTATGCGTTATGCGTAATGCGTTATGCGTTATGCCATATGCGTTATGCGTTATGACTTTTGCATTATGCGTTATGCGTTATGCGTTATGGGCTATGCGTTATGCCTTATGGTTTATACGTTATGCGTTATGCGTTATGCGTTATGCGTTATGCGTTATGCGTTATGCGTTATGCGTTATGCGTTATGCGTTATGCGTTATGCGTTATGCGTTATGCGTTATGCGTTATGCGTTATGCGTTATGCGTTATGCGTTATGCGTTATGCGTTATGCGTTATGCGTTATGCGTTATGCGTTATGCGTTATGCGTTATGCGTTATGCGTTATGCGTTATGCGTTATGCGTTATGCGTTATGCGTTATGCGTTATGCGTTATGACTTTTGCATTATGCGTTATGCGTTATGCGTTATGCGTTATGCGTTATGCGTTATGCGTTATGCGTTATGAGTTTTGCGTTACGCGTTACGCGTTATGCGTTATGCGTTATGCGTTATGAGTTTTGCGTTACGCGTTACGCGTTATGCGTTATGCGTTATGCGTTATGCGTTATGCGTTATGCGTTATGCGTTATGACTTTTGCATTATGCGTTATGCCATATGCGTTATGCGTTATGCGTTATGCGTTATGCGTTATGCGTTATGCGTTATGCGTTATGCGTTATGCGTTATGCGTTATGCGTTATGCGTTATGCGTTATGCGTTATGCGTTATGCGTTATGCGTTATGCGTTATGCGTTATGCGTTATGCGTTATGCGTTATGCGTTATGCGTTATGCGTTATGCGTTATGCGTTATGCGTTATGCGTTATGCGTTGTGCGTTATGCGTTGTGCGTCATGCGTTATGCGTTATGCGTTATGCGTTATGCGTTATGCGTTATGCGTTATGCGTTATGCGTTATGCGTTATGCGTTATGCGTTATGCGTTATGCGTTATGCGTTATGCGTTATGCGTTATGCGTTATGCGTTATGCGTTATGCGTTATGCGTTATGCGTTATGCGTTATGCGTTATGCGTTATGCGTTATGCGTTATGCGTTATGCGTTATGCGTTATGCGTTATGCGTTATGCGTTATGCGTTATGCGTTATGCGTTATGCGTTATGCGTTATGCGTTATGCGTTATGCGTTATGCGTTATACGTCATGGGTAATGCGTAATGCGTTATGCGTTATCGGCTTTGCGTTAAGCGTTATGGGTTATGCGTTATCCGTTATGGATTATGCGTTATGCGTTATGCGTTAAGCGTTATGCGTAATGCGTTATGCGTTATGCGTTATGCGTTATGCGTTATGCGTTATGCGTTATGCGTTATGCGTTATGCGTTATGCGTTATGCGTTATGCGTTATGCGTTATGCGTTATGCGTTATGCGTTATGCGTTATGCGTTATGCGTTATGCGTTATGCGTTATGCGTTATGCGTTATGCGTTATGCGTTATGCGTTATGCGTTATGCGTTATGCGTTATGCGTTATGCGTTATGCGTTATGCGTTATGCTTATGCGTTATTCGTTATGCGTTATGCGTTATGCGTTGTGCGTCATGCGTTATGCGTTATGCGTTATGCGTTATGCGTTATGCGTTATGCGTTATGCGTTATGCGTTATGCGTTATGCGTTATGCGTTATGCGTTATGCGTTATGCGTTATGCGTTATGCGTTATGCGTTATGCGTTATGCGTTATACGTCATGGGTAATGCGTAATGCGTTATGCGTTATCGGCTTTGCGTTAAGCGTTATGGGTTATGCGTTATCCGTTATGGATTATGCGTTATGCGTTATGCGTTAAGCGTTATGCGTTATGCGTTATGCGTTATGCGTTATGCGTTATGCGTTATGCGTTATGCGTTATGCGTTATGCGTTAAGCGTTATGCGTTATGCGTTATGCGTTATGCGTTATGCGTTATGAGTTTTGCGTTATGCGTTATGCGTTATGCGTTATGCGTTATGAGTTTTGCGTTACGCGTTACGCGTTATGCGTTATGCGTTATGCGTTATGCGTTATGCGTTATGCGTTATGCGTTATGACTTTTGCATTATGCGTTATGCCATATGCGTTATGCGTTATGCGTTATGCGTTATGCGTTATGCGTTATGCGTTATGCGTTATGCGTTATGCGTTATGCGTTATGCGTTATGCGTTATGCGTTATGCGTTATGCGTTATGCGTTATGCGTTATGCGTTATGCTTATGCGTTATTCGTTATGCGTTATGCGTTATGCGTTGTGCGTCATGCGTTATGCGTTATGCGTTATGCGTTATGCGTTATGCGTTATGCGTTATGCGTTATGCGTTATGCGTTATGCGTTATGCGTTATGCGTTATGCGTTATGCGTTATGCGTTATGCGTTATGCGTTATGCGTTATGCGTTATGCGTTATGCGTTATGCGTTATGCGTTATGCGTTATGCGTTATGCGTTATGCGTTATGCGTTATACGTCATGGGTAATGCGTAATGCGTTATGCGTTATCGGCTTTGCGTTAAGCGTTATGGGTTATGCGTTATCCGTTATGGATTATGCGTTATGCGTTATGCGTTAAGCGTTATGCGTAATGCGTTATGCGTTATGCGTTATGCGTTATGCGTTATGCGTTATGCGTTATGCGTTATGCGTTATGCGTTATGCGTTATGCGTTATGCGTTATGCGTTATGCGTTATGCGTTATGCGTTATGCGTTATGCGTTATGCGTTATGCGTTATGCGTTATGCGTTATGCGTTATGCGTTATGCGTTATGCGTTATGCGTTATGCGTTATGCGTTATGCGTTATGCGTTATGCTTATGCCTTATGCGTTATGCGTTATGCGTTATGCGTTATGCGTAATGCGTTATGCGTTATGCCATATGCGTTATGCGTTATGACTTTTGCATTATGCGTTATGCGTTATGCGTTATGGGCTATGCGTTATGCCTTATGGTTTATACGTTATGCGTTATGCGTTATGCGTTATGCGTTATGCGTTATGCGTTATGCGTTATGCGTTATGCGTTATGCGTTATGCGTTATGCGTTATGCGTTATGCGTTATGCGTTATGCGTTATGCGTTATGCGTTATGCGTTATGCGTTATGCGTTATGCGTTATGCGTTATGCGTTATGCGTTATGCGTTATGCGTTATGCGTTATGCGTTATGCGTTATGCGTTATGCGTTATGCGTTATGCGTTATGCGTTATGCGTTATGCGTTATGCGTTATGCGTTATGCGTTATGCGTTATGCGTTATGCGTTATGCGTTATGCGTTATGCGTTATGCGTTATGCGTTATGCGTTATGCGTTATGCGTTATGCGTTATGCGTTATGCGTTATGCGTTATGCGTTATGCGTTATGCGTTATGACTTTTGCATTATGCGTTATGCGTTATGCGTTATGCGTTATGCGTTATGCGTTATGCGTTATGCGTTATGCGTTATGCGTTATGGGCTATGCGTTATGAGTTTTGCGTTACGCGTTATGCGTTATGCGTTATGCGTTATGCGTTATGCGTTATGCGTTATGCGTTATGCGTTATGCGTTATGCGTTATGCGTTATGCGTTATGCGTTATGCGTTATGCGTTATGCTTATGCCTTATGCGTTATGCGTTATGCGTTATGCGTAATGCGTTATGCGTTATGCCATATGCGTTATGCGTTATGACTTTTGCATTATGCGTTATGCGTTATGCGTTATGGGCTATGCGTTATGCCTTATGGTTTATACGTTATGCGTTATGCGTTATGCGTTATGCGTTATGCGTTATGCGTTATGCGTTATGCGTTATGCGTTATGCGTTATGCGTTATGCGTTATGCGTTATGCGTTATGCGTTATGCGTTATGCGTTATGCGTTATGCGTTATGCGTTATGCGTTATGCGTTATGCGTTATGCGTTATGCGTTATGCGTTATGCGTTATGCGTTATGCGTTATGCGTTATGCGTTATGCGTTATGCGTTATGCGTTATGCGTTATGACTTTTGCATTATGCGTTATGCGTTATGCGTTATGCGTTATGCGTTATGCGTTATGCGTTATGCGTTATGAGTTTTGCGTTACGCGTTACGCGTTATGCGTTATGCGTTATGCGTTATGAGTTTTGCGTTACGCGTTACGCGTTATGCGTTATGCGTTATGCGTTATGCGTTATGCGTTATGCGTTATGCGTTATGACTTTTGCATTATGCGTTATGCCATATGCGTTATGCGTTATGCGTTATGCGTTATGCGTTATGCGTTATGCGTTATGCGTTATGCGTTATGCGTTATGCGTTATGCGTTATGCGTTATGCGTTATGCGTTATGCGTTATGCGTTATGCGTTATGCGTTATGCGTTATGCGTTATGCGTTATGCGTTATGCGTTATGCGTTATGCGTTATGCGTTATGCGTTATGCGTTATGCGTTATGCGTTATGCGTTATGCGTTGTGCGTTATGCGTTGTGCGTCATGCGTTATGCGTTATGCGTTATGCGTTATGCGTTATGCGTTATGCGTTATGCGTTATGCGTTATGCGTTATGCGTTATGCGTTATGCGTTATGCGTTATGCGTTATGCGTTATGCGTTATGCGTTATGCGTTATGCGTTATGCGTTATGCGTTATGCGTTATGCGTTATGCGTTATGCGTTATGCGTTATGCGTTATGCGTTATGCGTTATGCGTTATGCGTTATGCGTTATGCGTTATGCGTTATGCGTTATGCGTTATGCGTTATGCGTTATGCGTTATGCGTTATGCGTTATACGTCATGGGTAATGCGTAATGCGTTATGCGTTATCGGCTTTGCGTTAAGCGTTATGGGTTATGCGTTATCCGTTATGGATTATGCGTTATGCGTTATGCGTTAAGCGTTATGCGTAATGCGTTATGCGTTATGCGTTATGCGTTATGCGTTATGCGTTATGCGTTATGCGTTATGCGTTATGCGTTATGCGTTATGCGTTATGCGTTATGCGTTATGCGTTATGCGTTATGCGTTATGCGTTATGCGTTATGCGTTATGCGTTATGCGTTATGCGTTATGCGTTATGCGTTATGCGTTATGCGTTATGCGTTATGCGTTATGCGTTATGCGTTATGCGTTATGCTTATGCGTTATTCGTTATGCGTTATGCGTTATGCGTTGTGCGTCATGCGTTATGCGTTATGCGTTATGCGTTATGCGTTATGCGTTATGCGTTATGCGTTATGCGTTATGCGTTATGCGTTATGCGTTATGCGTTATGCGTTATGCGTTATGCGTTATGCGTTATGCGTTATGCGTTATGCGTTATACGTCATGGGTAATGCGTAATGCGTTATGCGTTATCGGCTTTGCGTTAAGCGTTATGGGTTATGCGTTATCCGTTATGGATTATGCGTTATGCGTTATGCGTTAAGCGTTATGCGTTATGCGTTATGCGTTATGCGTTATGCGTTATGCGTTATGCGTTATGCGTTATGCGTTATGCGTTAAGCGTTATGCGTTATGCGTTATGCGTTATGCGTTATGCGTTATGAGTTTTGCGTTATGCGTTATGCGTTATGCGTTATGCGTTATGAGTTTTGCGTTACGCGTTACGCGTTATGCGTTATGCGTTATGCGTTATGCGTTATGCGTTATGCGTTATGCGTTATGACTTTTGCATTATGCGTTATGCCATATGCGTTATGCGTTATGCGTTATGCGTTATGCGTTATGCGTTATGCGTTATGCGTTATGCGTTATGCGTTATGCGTTATGCGTTATGCGTTATGCGTTATGCGTTATGCGTTATGCGTTATGCGTTATGCGTTATGCTTATGCGTTATTCGTTATGCGTTATGCGTTATGCGTTGTGCGTCATGCGTTATGCGTTATGCGTTATGCGTTATGCGTTATGCGTTATGCGTTATGCGTTATGCGTTATGCGTTATGCGTTATGCGTTATGCGTTATGCGTTATGCGTTATGCGTTATGCGTTATGCGTTATGCGTTATGCGTTATGCGTTATGCGTTATGCGTTATGCGTTATGCGTTATGCGTTATGCGTTATGCGTTATGCGTTATACGTCATGGGTAATGCGTAATGCGTTATGCGTTATCGGCTTTGCGTTAAGCGTTATGGGTTATGCGTTATCCGTTATGGATTATGCGTTATGCGTTATGCGTTAAGCGTTATGCGTAATGCGTTATGCGTTATGCGTTATGCGTTATGCGTTATGCGTTATGCGTTATGCGTTATGCGTTATGCGTTATGCGTTATGCGTTATGCGTTATGCGTTATGCGTTATGCGTTATGCGTTATGCGTTATGCGTTATGCGTTATGCGTTATGCGTTATGCGTTATGCGTTATGCGTTATGCGTTATGCGTTATGCGTTATGCGTTATGCGTTATGCGTTATGCGTTATGCGTTATGCTTATGCGTTATTCGTTATGCGTTATGCGTTATGCGTTGTGCGTCATGCGTTATGCGTTATGCGTTATGCGTTATGCGTTATGCGTTATGCGTTATGCGTTATGCGTTATGCGTTATGCGTTATGCGTTATGCGTTATGCGTTATGCGTTATACGTCATGGGTAATGCGTAATGCGTTATGCGTTATCGGCTTTGCGTTAAGCGTTATGGGTTATGCGTTATCCGTTATGGATTATGCGTTATGCGTTATGCGTTAAGCGTTATGCGTAATGCGTTATGCGTTATGCGTTATGCGTTATGCGTTATGCGTTATGCGTTATGCGTTATGCGTTATGCGTTATGCGTTATGCGTTATGCGTTATGCGTTATGCGTTATGCGTTATGCGTTATGCGTTATGCGTTATGCGGTATGCGTTATGCGTTATGCGTTATGCGTTATGCGTTATGCGTTATGCGTTATGCGTTATGCGTTATGCGTTATGCGTTATGCGTTATGCGTTATGCGTTATGCGTTATGCGTTATGCGTTATGCGTTATGCTTATGCGTTATTCGTTATGCGTTATGCGTTATGCGTTATGCGTTATGCGTTATGCGTTATGCGTTATGCGTTATGCGTTATGCGTTATGCGTTATGCGTTATGCGTTATGCGTTATGCGTTATGCGTTATGCGTTATGCGTTATGCGTTATGCGTTATGCGTTATGCGTTATGCGTTATGCGTTATGCGTTATGCGTTATGCGTTATGCGTTATGCGTTATGCGTTATGCGTTGTGCGTTATGCGTTGTGCGTCATGCGTTATGCGTTATGCGTTATGCGTTATGCGTTATGCGTTATGCGTTATGCGTTATGCGTTATGCGTTATGCGTTATGCGTTATGCGTTATGCGTTATGCGTTATGCGTTATGCGTTATGCGTTATGCGTTATGCGTTATGCGTTATGCGTTATGCGTTATGCGTTATGCGTTATGCGTTATGCGTTATGCGTTATGCGTTATGCGTTATGCGTTATGCGTTATGCGTTATGCGTTAAGCGTTATGCGTTATGCGTTATGCGTTATGCGTTATGCGTTATGCGTTATGAGTTTTGCGTTATGCGTTATGCGTTATGCGTTATGCGTTATGAGTTTTGCGTTACGCGTTACGCGTTATGCGTTATGCGTTATGCGTTATGCGTTATGCGTTATGCGTTATGCGTTATGACTTTTGCATTATGCGTTATGCCATATGCGTTATGCGTTATGCGTTATGCGTTATGCGTTATGCGTTATGCGTTATGCGTTATGCGTTATGCGTTATGCGTTATGCGTTATGCGTTATGCGTTATGCGTTATGCGTTATGCGTTATGCGTTATGCGTTATGCGTTATGCGTTATGCTTATGCGTTATTCGTTATGCGTTATGCGTTATGCGTTGTGCGTCATGCGTTATGCGTTATGCGTTATGCGTTATGCGTTATGCGTTATGCGTTATGCGTTATGCGTTATGCGTTATGCGTTATGCGTTATGCGTTATGCGTTATGCGTTATGCGTTATGCGTTATGCGTTATGCGTTATGCGTTATGCGTTATGCGTTATGCGTTATGCGTTATGCGTTATGCGTTATGCGTTATGCGTTATGCGTTATACGTCATGGGTAATGCGTAATGCGTTATGCGTTATCGGCTTTGCGTTAAGCGTTATGGGTTATGCGTTATCCGTTATGGATTATGCGTTATGCGTTATGCGTTAAGCGTTATGCGTAATGCGTTATGCGTTATGCGTTATGCGTTATGCGTTATGCGTTATGCGTTATGCGTTATGCGTTATGCGTTATGCGTTATGCGTTATGCGTTATGCGTTATGCGTTATGCGTTATGCGTTATGCGTTATGCGTTATGCGTTATGCGTTATGCGTTATGCGTTATGCGTTATGCGTTATGCGTTATGCGTTATGCGTTATGCGTTATGCGTTATGCTTATGCGTTATTCGTTATGCGTTATGCGTTATGCGTTGTGCGTCATGCGTTATGCGTTATGCGTTATGCGTTATGCGTTATGCGTTATGCGTTATGCGTTATGCGTTATGCGTTATGCGTTATGCGTTATGCGTTATGCGTTATGCGTTATGCGTTATGCGTTATACGTCATGGGTAATGCGTAATGCGTTATGCGTTATCGGCTTTGCGTTAAGCGTTATGGGTTATGCGTTATCCGTTATGGATTATGCGTTATGCGTTATGCGTTAAGCGTTATGCGTTATGCGTTATGCGTTATGCGTTATGCGTTATGCGTTATGCGTTATGCGTTATGCGTTATGCGTTAAGCGTTATGCGTTATGCGTTATGCGTTATGCGTTATGCGTTATGAGTTTTGCGTTATGCGTTATGCGTTATGCGTTATGCGTTATGAGTTTTGCGTTACGCGTTACGCGTTATGCGTTATGCGTTATGCGTTATGCGTTATGCGTTATGCGTTATGCGTTATGACTTTTGCATTATGCGTTATGCCATATGCGTTATGCGTTATGCGTTATGCGTTATGCGTTATGCGTTATGCGTTATGCGTTATGCGTTATGCGTTATGCGTTATGCGTTATGCGTTATGCGTTATGCGTTATGCGTTATGCGTTATGCTTATGCGTTATTCGTTATGCGTTATGCGTTATGCGTTGTGCGTCATGCGTTATGCGTTATGCGTTATGCGTTATGCGTTATGCGTTATGCGTTATGCGTTATGCGTTATGCGTTATGCGTTATGCGTTATGCGTTATGCGTTATGCGTTATGCGTTATGCGTTATGCGTTATGCGTTATGCGTTATGCGTTATGCGTTATGCGTTATGCGTTATGCGTTATGCGTTATGCGTTATGCGTTATACGTCATGGGTAATGCGTAATGCGTTATGCGTTATCGGCTTTGCGTTAAGCGTTATGGGTTATGCGTTATCCGTTATGGATTATGCGTTATGCGTTATGCGTTAAGCGTTATGCGTAATGCGTTATGCGTTATGCGTTATGCGTTATGCGTTATGCGTTATGCGTTATGCGTTATGCGTTATGCGTTATGCGTTATGCGTTATGCGTTATGCGTTATGCGTTATGCGTTATGCGTTATGCGTTATGCGTTATGCGTTATGCGTTATGCGTTATGCGTTATGCGTTATGCGTTATGCGTTATGCGTTATGCGTTATGCGTTATGCTTATGCGTTATTCGTTATGCGTTATGCGTTATGCGTTGTGCGTCATGCGTTATGCGTTATGCGTTATGCGTTATGCGTTATGCGTTATGCGTTATGCGTTATGCGTTATGCGTTATGCGTTATGCGTTATGCGTTATGCGTTATGCGTTATGCGTTATACGTCATGGGTAATGCGTAATGCGTTATGCGTTATCGGCTTTGCGTTAAGCGTTATGGGTTATGCGTTATCCGTTATGGATTATGCGTTATGCGTTATGCGTTAAGCGTTATGCGTAATGCGTTATGCGTTATGCGTTATGCGTTATGCGTTATGCGTTATGCGTTATGCGTTATGCGTTATGCGTTATGCGTTATGCGTTATGCGTTATGCGTTATGCGTTATGCGTTATGCGTTATGCTTATGCCTTATGCGTTATGCGTTATGCGTTATGCGTTATGCGTAATGCGTTATGCGTTATGCCATATGCGTTATGCGTTATGACTTTTGCATTATGCGTTATGGGCTATGCGTTATGCCTTATGGTTTATACGTTATGCGTTATGCGTTATGCGTTATGCGTTATGCGTTATGCGTTATGCGTTATGCGTTATGCGTTATGCGTTATGCGTTATGCGTTATGCGTTATGCGTTATGCGTTATGCGTTATGCGTTATGCGTTATGCGTTATGCGTTATGCGTTATGCGTTATGCGTTATGCGTTATGCGTTATGCGTTATGCGTTATGCGTTATGCGTTATGCGTTATGCGTTATGCGTTATGCGTTATGCGTTATGCGTTATGCGTTATGCGTTATGCGTTATGCGTTATGCGTTATGCGTTATGCGTTATGCTTATGCCTTATGCGTTATGCGTTATGCGTTATGCGTTATGCGTAATGCGTTATGCGTTATGCCATATGCGTTATGCGTTATGACTTTTGCATTATGCGTTATGGGCTATGCGTTATGCCTTATGGTTTATACGTTATGCGTTATGCGTTATGCGTTATGCGTTATGCGTTATGCGTTATGCGTTATGCGTTATGCGTTATGCGTTATGCGTTATGCGTTATGCGTTATGCGTTATGCGTTATGCGTTATGCGTTATGCGTTATGCGTTATGCGTTATGCGTTATGCGTTATGCGTTATGCGTTATGCGTTATGCGTTATGCGTTATGCGTTATGCGTTATGCGTTATGCGTTATGCGTTATGCGTTATGCGTTATGCGTTATGCGTTATGCGTTATGCGTTATGCGTTATGCGTTATGCGTTATGCGTTATGCGTTATGCGTTATGCGTTATGCGTTATGCGTTATGCGTTATGCGTTATGCGTTATGCGTTATGCGTTATGCGTTATGCGTTATGCGTTATGCGTTATGCGTTATGCGTTATGCGTTATGCGTTATGCGTTATGCGTTATGACTTTTGCATTATGCGTTATGCGTTATGCGTTATGCGTTATGCGTTATACGTTATGCGTTATGCGTTATGCGTTATGCGTTATGCGTTATGGGCTATGCGTTATGAGTTTTGCGTTACGCGTTATGCGTTATGCGTTATGCGTTATGCGTTATGCGTTATGCGTTATGCGTTATGCGTTATGCGTTATGCGTTATGCGTTATGCTTTATGCGTTATGCGTTATGCTTATGCCTTATGCGTTATGCGTTATGCGTTATGCGTAATGCGTTATGCGTTATGCCATATGCGTTATGCGTTATGACTTTTGCATTATGCGTTATGCGTTATGCGTTATGGGCTATGCGTTATGCCTTATGGTTTATACGTTATGCGTTATGCGTTATGCGTTATGCGTTATGCGTTATGCGTTATGCGTTATGCGTTATGCGTTATGCGTTATGCGTTATGCGTTATGCGTTATGCGTTATGCGTTATGCGTTATGCGTTATGCGTTATGCGTTATGCGTTATGCGTTATGCGTTATGCGTTATGCGTTATGCGTTATGCGTTATGCGTTATGCGTTATGCGTTATGCGTTATGCTTATGCCTTATGCGTTATGCGTTATGCGTTATGCGTTATGCGTTATGCGTTATGCGTTATGCGTTATGCGTTATGCGTAATGCGTTATGCGTTATGCCATATGCGTTATGACTTTTGCATTATGCGTTATGCGTTATGCGTTATGCGTTATGCGTTATGCGTTATGCGTTATGAGTTTTGCGTTACGCGTTACGCGTTATGCGTTATGCGTTATGCGTTATGCGTTATGCGTTATGCGTTATGCGTTATGACTTTTGCATTATGCGTTATGCCATATGCGTTATGCGTTATGCGTTATGCGTTATGCGTTATGCGTTATGCGTTATGCGTTATGCGTTATGCGTTATGCGTTATGCGTTATGCGTTATGCGTTATGCGTTATGCGTTATGCGTTATGCGTTATGCGTTATGCGTTATGCGTTATGCGTTATGCGTTATGCTTATGCGTTATTCGTTATGCGTTATGCGTTATGCGTTGTGCGTCATGCGTTATGCGTTATGCTTATGCCTTATGCGTTATGCGTTATGCGTTATGCGTTATGCGTAATGCGTTATGCGTTATGCCATATGCGTTATGCGTTATGACTTTTGCATTATGCGTTATGCGTTATGCGTTATGGCTTATGGTTTATACGTTATGCGTTATGCGTTATGCGTTATGCGTTATGCGTTATGCGTTATGCGTTATGCGTTATGCGTTATGCGTTATGCGTTATGCGTTATGCGTTATGCGTTATGCGTTATGCGTTATGCGTTATGCGTTATGCGTTATGCGTTATGCGTTATGCGTTATGCGTTATGCGTTATGCGTTATGCGTTATGCGTTATGCGTTATGCGTTATGCGTTATGCGTTATGCGTTATGCGTTATGCGTTATGCGTTATGCGTTATGCGTTATGCGTTATGCGTTATGCGTTATGCGTTATGCGTTATGCGTTATGCGTTATGCGTTATGCGTTATGCGTTATGCGTTATGCGTTATGCGTTATGCGTTATGCGTTATGCGTTATGCGTTATGCGTTATGACTTTTGCATTATGCGTTATGCGTTATGCGTTATGCGTTATGCGTTATGCGTTATGCGTTATGCGTTATGCGTTATGCGTTATGCGTTATGCGTTATGGGCTATGCGTTATGAGTTTTGCGTTACGCGTTATGCGTTATGCGTTATGCGTTATGCGTTATGCGTTATGCGTTATGCGTTATGCGTTATGCGTTATGCGTTATGCGTTATGCGTTATGCGTTATGCGTTATGCGTTATGCGTTATGCGTTATGCGTTATGCTTATGCCTTATGCGTTATGCGTTATGCGTTATGCGTAATGCGTTATGCGTTATGCCATATGCGTTATGCGTTATGACTTTTGCATTATGCGTTATGCGTTATGCGTTATGGGCTATGCGTTATGCCTTATGGTTTATACGTTATGCGTTATGCGTTATGCGTTATGCGTTATGCGTTATGCGTTATGCGTTATGCGTTATGCGTTATGCGTTATGCGTTATGCGTTATGCGTTATGCGTTATGCGTTATGCGTTATGCGTTATGCGTTATGCGTTATGCGTTATGCGTTATGCGTTATGCGTTATGCGTTATGCGTTATGCGTTATGCGTTATGCGTTATGCGTTATGCGTTATGCGTTATGCGTTGTGCGTTATGCGTTGTGCGTCATGCGTTATGCGTTATGCGTTATGCGTTATGCGTTATGCGTTATGCGTTATGCGTTATGCGTTATGCGTTATGCGTTATGCGTTATGCGTTATGCGTTATGCGTTATGCGTTATGCGTTATGACTTTTGCATTATGCGTTATGCGTTATGCGTTATGCGTTATGCGTTATGCGTTATGAGTTTTGCGTTACGCGTTACGCGTTATGCGTTATGCGTTATGCGTTATGCGTTATGAGTTTTGCGTTACGCGTTACGCGTTATGCGTTATGCGTTATGCGTTATGCGTTATGCGTTATGCGTTATGCGTTATGCGTTATGCGTTATGACTTTTGCATTATGCGTTATGCCATATGCGTTATGCGTTATGCGTTATGCGTTATGCGTTATGCGTTATGCGTTATGCGTTATGCTTATGCGTTATTCGTTATGCGTTATGCGTTATGCGTTGTGCGTCATGCGTTATGCGTTATGCGTTATGCGTTATGCGTTATGCGTTATGCGTTATGCGTTATGCGTTATGCGTTATGCGTTATGCGTTATGCGTTATGCGTTATGCGTTATGCGTTATGCGTTATGCGTTATGCGTTATGCGTTATGCGTTATGCGTTATGCGTTATGCGTTATGCGTTATGCGTTATGCGTTATGCGTTATGCGTTATGCGTTATGCGTTATGCGTTATGCGTTATGCGTTATGCGTTATGCGTTATGCGTTATGCGTTATGCGTTATGCGTTATGCGTTATGCGTTATGCGTTATGCGTTGTGCGTTATGCGTTGTGCGTCATGCGTTATGCGTTATGCGTTATGCGTTATGCGTTATGCGTTATGCGTTATGCGTTATGCGTTATGCGTTATGCGTTATGCGTTATGCGTTATGCGTTATGCGTTATGCGTTATGCGTTATGCGTTATGCGTTATGCGTTATGCGTTATGCGTTATGCGTTATGCGTTATGCGTTATGCGTTATGCGTTATGCGTTAAGCGTTATGCGTTATGCGTTATGCGTTATGCGTTATGCGTTATGAGTTTTGCGTTATGCGTTATGCGTTATGCGTTATGCGTTATGAGTTTTGCGTTACGCGTTACGCGTTATGCGTTATGCGTTATGCGTTATGCGTTATGCGTTATGCGTTATGCGTTATGCGTTATGACTTTTGCATTATGCGTTATGCCATATGCGTTATGCGTTATGCGTTATGCGTTATGCGTTATGCGTTATGCGTTATGCGTTATGCGTTATGCGTTATGCGTTATGCGTTATGCGTTATGCGTTATGCGTTATGCGTTATGCGTTATGCGTTATGCGTTATGCGTTATGCGTTATGCGTTATGCGTTATGCGTTATGCGTTATGCTTATGCGTTATTCGTTATGCGTTATGCGTTATGCGTTGTGCGTCATGCGTTATGCGTTATGCGTTATGCGTTATGCGTTATGCGTTATGCGTTATGCGTTATGCGTTATGCGTTATGCTTATGCCTTATGCGTTATGCGTTATGCGTTATGCGTTATGCGTTATGCGTAATGCGTTATGCGTTATGCGTTATGCCATATGCGTTATGCGTTATGACTTTTGCATTATGCGTTATGCGTTATGCGTTATGGGCTATGCGTTATGCCTTATGGTTTATACGTTATGCGTTATGCGTTATGCGTTATGCGTTATGCGTTATGCGTTATGCGTTATGCGTTATGCGTTATGCGTTATGCGTTATGCGTTATGCGTTATGCGTTATGCGTTATGCGTTATGCGTTATGCGTTATGCGTTATGCGTTATGCGTTATGCGTTATGCGTTATGCGTTATGCGTTATGCGTTATGCGTTATGCGTTATGCGTTATGCGTTATGCGTTATGCGTTATGCGTTATGCGTTATGCGTTATGCGTTATGCGTTATGCGTTATGCGTTATGCGTTATGCGTTATGCGTTATGCGTTATGCGTTATGCGTTATGCGTTATGCGTTATGCGTTATGCGTTATGCGTTATGCGTTATGCGTTATGCGTTATGCGTTATGCGTTATGCGTTATGCTTATGCCTTATGCGTTATGCGTTATGCGTTATGCGTTATGCGTTATGCGTTATGCGTAATGCGTTATGCGTTATGCGTTATGCCATATGCGTTATGCGTTATGACTTTTGCATTATGCGTTATGCGTTATGCGTTATGGGCTATGCGTTATGCCTTATGGTTTATACGTTATGCGTTATGCGTTATGCGTTATGCGTTATGCGTTATGCGTTATGCGTTATGCGTTATGCGTTATGCGTTATGCGTTATGCGTTATGCGTTATGCGTTATGCGTTATGCGTTATGCGTTATGCGTTATGCGTTATGCGTTATGCGTTATGCGTTATGCGTTATGCGTTATGCGTTATGCGTTATGCGTTATGCGTTATGCGTTATGCGTTATGCGTTATGCGTTATGCGTTATGCGTTATGCGTTATGCGTTATGCGTTATGCGTTATGCGTTATGCGTTATGACTTTTGCATTATGCGTTATGCGTTATGCGTTATGCGTTATGCGTTATGCGTTATGCGTTATGCGTTATGCGTTATGCGTTATGCGTTATGCGTTATGCGTTATGGGCTATGCGTTATGAGTTTTGCGTTACGCGTTATGCGTTATGCGTTATGCGTTATGCGTTATGCGTTATGCGTTATGCGTTATGCGTTATGCGTTATGCGTTATGCGTTATGCGTTATGCGTTATGCGTTATGCGTTATGCGTTATGCGTTATGCGTTATGCGTTATGCGTTATGCGTTATGCGTTATGCTTATGCCTTATGCGTTATGCGTTATGCGTTATGCGTAATGCGTTATGCGTTATGCCATATGCGTTATGCGTTATGACTTTTGCATTATGCGTTATGCGTTATGCGTTATGGGCTATGCGTTATGCCTTATGGTTTATACGTTATGCGTTATGCGTTATGCGTTATGCGTTATGCGTTATGCGTTATGCGTTATGCGTTATGCGTTATGCGTTATGCGTTATGCGTTATGCGTTATGCGTTATGCGTTATGCGTTATGCGTTATGCGTTATGCGTTATGCGTTATGCGTTATGCGTTATGCGTTATGCGTTATGCGTTATGCGTTATGCGTTATGCGTTATGCGTTATGCGTTATGCGTTATGCGTTATGCGTTATGCCATATGCGTTATGCGTTATGACTTTTGCATTATGCGTTATGCGTTATGCGTTATGGGCTATGCGTTATGCCTTATGGTTTATACGTTATGCGTTATGCGTTATGCGTTATGCGTTATGCGTTATGCGTTATGCGTTATGCGTTATGCGTTATGCGTTATGCGTTATGCGTTATGCGTTATGCGTTATGCGTTATGCGTTATGCGTTATGCGTTATGCGTTATGCGTTATGCGTTATGCGTTATGCGTTATGCGTTATGCGTTATGCGTTATGCGTTATGCGTTATGCGTTATGCGTTATGCTTATGCCTTATGCGTTATGCGTTATGCGTTATGCGTTATGCGTTATGCGTTATGCGTAATGCGTTATGCGTTATGCCATATGCGTTATGACTTTTGCATTATGCGTTATGCGTTATGCGTTATGCGTTATGCGTTATGCGTTATGCGTTATGCGTTATGAGTTTTGCGTTACGCGTTACGCGTTATGCGTTATGCGTTATGCGTTATGCGTTATGCGTTATGCGTTATGCGTTATGCGTTATGACTTTTGCATTATGCGTTATGCCATATGCGTTATGCGTTATGCGTTATGCGTTATGCGTTATGCGTTATGCGTTATGCGTTATGCGTTATGCGTTATGCGTTATGCGTTATGCGTTATGCGTTATGCGTTATGCGTTATGCGTTATGCGTTATGCGTTATGCGTTATGCGTTATGCGTTATACTTATGCGTTATTCGTTATGCGTTATGCGTTATGCGTTGTGCGTCATGCGTTATGCGTTATGCGTTATGCGTTATGCGTTATGCGTTATGCGTTATGCGTTATGCGTTATGCGTTATGCGTTATGCGTTATGCGTTATGCGTTATGCGTTATGCGTTATGCGTTATGCGTTATGCGTTATGCGTTATGCGTTATGCGTTATGCGTTATGCGTTATGCGTTATGCGTTATGCGTTATGCGTTATGCGTTATGCGTTATGCGTTATGCGTTATGCGTTATGCGTTATGCGTTATGCGTTATGCGTTATGCGTTATGCGTTATGCGTTATGCGTTATGCGTTATGCGTTATGCGTTATGCGTTATGCGTTATGCGTTATGCGTTATGCGTTATGCGTTATGCGTTATGCGTTATGCGTTATGCGTTATGCGTTATGCGTTATGCGTTATGCGTTATGCGTTATGCGTTATGCGTTATGCGTTATGCGTTATGCGTTATGCGTTATGCGTTATGCGTTATGCGTTATGCGTTATGCGTTATGCGTTATGCGTTATGCGTTATGCGTTATGCGTTATGCGTTATGCGTTATGCGTTATGCGTTATGCGTTATGCGTTATGCGTTATGCGTTATGCGTTATGCGTTATGCGTTATGCGTTATGCGTTATGCGTTATGCGTTATGCGTTATGCGTTATGCGTTATGCGTTATGCGTTATGCGTTATGCGTTATGCGTTATGCGTTATGCGTTATGCGTTATGCGTAATGCGTTATGCGTTATGCGTTATGCGTTATGCGTTATGCGTTATGCGTTATGCGTTATGCGTTATGCGTAATGCGTTATGCGTTATGCCATATGCGTTATGCGTTATGACTTTTGCATTATGCGTTATGCGTTATGCGTTATGGGCTATGCGTTATGCCTTATGGTTTATACGTTATGCGTTATGCGTTATGCGTTATGCGTTATGCGTTATGCGTTATGCGTTATGCGTTATGCTTATGCCTTATGCGTTATGCGTTATGCGTTATGCGTTATGCGTTATGCGTAATGCGTTATGCGTTATGCTTATGCCTTATGCGTTATGCGTTATGCGTTATGCGTTATGCGTAATGCGTTATGCGTTATGACTTTTGCATTATGCGTTATGCGTTATGCGTTATGGGCTATGCGTTATGCCTTATGGTTTATACGTTATGCGTTATGCGTTATGCGTTATGCGTAATACGTTATGCGTTATGCCATATGCGTTATGCGTTATGACTTTTGCATTATGCGTTATGCGTTATGCGTTATGGGCTATGCGTTATGCCTTATGGTTTATACGTTATGCGTTATGCGTTATGCGTTATGCGTTATGCGTTATGCGTTATGCGTTATGCGTTATGCGTTATGCGTTATGCGTTATGCGTTATGCGTTATGCGTTATGCGTTATGCGTTATGCGTTATGCGTTATGCGTTATGCGTTATGCGTTATGCGTTATGCGTTATGCGTTATGCGTTATGCGTTATGCGTTATGCGTTATGCGTTATGCGTTATGCGTTATGCGTTATGCGTTATGCGTTATGCGTTATGCGTTATGGGCTATGCGTTATGAGTTTTGCGTTACGCGTTATGCGTTATGCGTTATGCGTTATGCGTTATGCGTTATGCGTTATGCGTTATGCGTTATGCGTTATGCGTTATGCGTTATGCGTTATGCGTTATGCTTATGCCTTATGCGTTATGCGTTATGCGTTATGCGTAATGCGTTATGCGTTATGCCATATGCGTTATGCGTTATGACTTTTGCATTATGCGTTATGCGTTATGCGTTATGGGCTATGCGTTATGCCTTATGGTTTATACGTTATGCGTTATGCGTTATGCGTTATGCGTTATGCGTTATGCGTTATGCGTTATGCGTTATGCGTTATGCGTTATGCGTTATGCGTTATGCGTTATGCGTTATGCGTTATGCGTTATGCGTTATGCGTTATGCGTTATGCGTTATGCGTTATGGGCTATGCGTTATGAGTTTTGCGTTACGCGTTATGCGTTATGCGTTATGCGTTATGCGTTATGCGTTATGCGTTATGCGTTATGCGTTATGCGTTATGCGTTATGCGTTATGCGTTATGCGTTATGCGTTATGCGTTATGCGTTATGCTTATGCCTTATGCGTTATGCGTTATGCGTTATGCGTAATGCGTTATGCGTTATGCCATATGCGTTATGCGTTATGACTTTTGCATTATGCGTTATGCGTTATGCGTTATGGGCTATGCGTTATGCCTTATGGTTTATACGTTATGCGTTATGCGTTATGCGTTATGCGTTATGCGTTATGCGTTATGCGTTATGCGTTATGCGTTATGCGTTATGCGTTATGCGTTATGCGTTATGCGTTATGCGTTATGCGTTATGCGTTATGCGTTATGCGTTATGCGTTATGCGTTATGCGTTATGCGTTATGCGTTATGCGTTATGCGTTATGCGTTATGCGTTATGCGTTATGCGTTATGCGTTATGCGTTATGCGTTATGCGTTATGCGTTATGCGTTATGCGTTATGCTTATGCCTTATGCGTTATGCGTTATGCGTTATGCGTTATGCGTTATGCGTTATGCGTTATGCGTTATGCGTTATGCGTAATGCGTTATGCGTTATGCCATATGCGTTATGACTTTTGCATTATGCGTTATGCGTTATGCGTTATGCGTTATGCGTTATGCGTTATGCGTTATGCGTTATGAGTTTTGCGTTACGCGTTACGCGTTATGCGTTATGCGTTATGCGTTATGCGTTATGCGTTATGACTTTTGCATTATGCGTTATGCCATATGCGTTATGCGTTATGCGTTATGCGTTATGCGTTATGCGTTATGCGTTATGCGTTATGCGTTATGCGTTATGCGTTATGCGTTATGCGTTATGCGTTATGCGTTATGCGTTATGCGTTATGCGTTATGCGTTATGCGTTATGCGTTATGCGTTATGCGTTATGCGTTATGCGTTATGCGTTATGCGTTATGCGTTATGCGTTATGCGTTATGCGTTATGCGTTATGCGTTATGCGTTATGCGTTATGCGTTATGCGTTATGCGTTATGCGTTATGCGTTATGCGTTATGCGTTATGCGTTATGCGTTATGCGTTATGCGTTATGCGTTATGCGTTATGCGTTATGCGTTATGCGTTATGCGTTATGCGTTATGCGTTATGCGTTATGCGTTATGCGTTATGCGTTATGCGTTATGCGTTATGCGTTATGCGTTATGCGTTATGCGTTATGCGTTATGCGTTATGCGTTATGCGTTATGCGTTATGCGTTATGCGTTATGCGTTATGCGTTATGCGTTATGCGTTATGCGTTATGCGTTATGCGTTATGCGTTATGCGTTATGCGTTATGCGTTATGCGTTATGCGTTATGCGTTATGCGTTATACGTCATGGGTAATGCGTAATGCGTTATGCGTTATCGGCTTTGCGTTAAGCGTTATGGGTTATGCGTTATCCGTTATGGATTATGCGTTATGCGTTATGCGTTAAGCGTTATGCGTAATGCGTTATGCGTTATGCGTTATGCGTTATGCGTTATGCGTTATGCGTTATGCGTTATGCGTTATGCGTTATGCGTTATGCGTTATGCGTTATGCGTTATGCGTTATGCGTTATGCGTTATGCGTTATGCGTTATGCGTTATGCGTTATGCGTTATGCGTTATGCGTTATGCGTTATGCGTTATGCGTTATGCGTTATGCGTTATGCGTTATGCGTTATGCGTTATGCGTTATGCGTTATGCGTTATGCGTTATGCGTTATGCGTTATGCGTTATGCGTTATGCGTTATGCGTTATGCGTTATGCGTTATGCGTTATGCGTTATGCGTTATGCGTTATGCGTTATGCGTTATGCCATATGCGTTATGCGTTATGACTTTTGCATTATGCGTTATGCGTTATGCGTTATGGGCTATGCGTTATGCCTTATGGTTTATACGTTATGCGTTATGCGTTATGCGTTATGCGTTATGCTTATGCCTTATGCGTTATGCGTTATGCGTTATGCGTTATGCGTTATGCGTAATGCGTTATGCGTTATGCTTATGCCTTATGCGTTATGCGTTATGCGTTATGCGTTATGCGTTATGCGTAATGCGTTATGCGTTATGACTTTTGCATTATGCGTTATGCGTTATGCGTTATGGGCTATGCGTTATGCCTTATGGTTTATACGTTATGCGTTATGCGTTATGCGTTATGCGTTATGCGTTATGCGTAATGCGTTATGCGTTATGCCATATGCGTTATGCGTTATGACTTTTGCATTATGCGTTATGCGTTATGACTTTTGCATTATGCGTTATGCGTTATGCGTTATGGGCTATGCGTTATGCCTTATGGTTTATACGTTATGCGTTATGCGTTATGCGTTATGCGTTATGCGTTATGCGTTATGCGTTATGCGTTATGCGTTATGCGTTATGCGTTATGCGTTATGCGTTATGCGTTATGCGTTATGCGTTATGCGTTATGCGTTATGCGTTATGCGTTATGCGTTATGCGTTATGCGTTATGCGTTATGCGTTATGCGTTATGCGTTATGCGTTATGCGTTATGCGTTATGCGTTATGCGTTATGCGTTATGCGTTATGCGTTATGCGTTATGCGTTATGCGTTATGCGTTATGCGTTATGCGTTATGCGTTATGACTTTTGCATTATGCGTTATGCGTTATGCGTTATGCGTTATGCGTTATGCGTTATGCGTTATGCGTTATGCGTTATGCGTTATGCGTTATGCGTTATGCGTTATGCGTTATGCGTTATGCGTTATGCGTTATGCGTTATGCGTTATGCGTTATGCGTTATGCGTTATGCGTTATGCGTTATGCGTTATGCGTTATGCGTTATGCGTTATGCGTTATGCGTTATGCGTTATGCGTTATGCGTTATGCGTTATGCGTTATGCGTTATGCGTTATGAGTTTTGCGTTACGCGTTATGCGTTATGCGTTATGCGTTATGCGTTATGCGTTATGCGTTATGCGTTATGCGTTATGCGTTATGCGTTATGCGTTATGCGTTATGCGTTATGCGTTATGCGTTATGCGTTATGCGTTATGCGTTATGCGTTGTGCGTTATGCGTTGTGCGTCATGCGTTATGCGTTATGCGTTCTGCGTTATGCGTTATGCGTTATGCGTTTTGCGTTATGCGTTATGCGTTATGCGTTATGCGTTATGCGTTATGCGTTATGCGTTATGCGTTATGCGTTATGCGTTATGCGTTATGCGTTATGCGTTATGCGTTATGCGTTATGCGTTATGCGTTATGCGTTATGCGTTATGCGTTATGCGTTATGCGTTATGCGTTATGCGTTATGCGTTATGCGTTATGCGTTATGCGTTATGCGTTATGCGTTATGCGTTATGCGTTATGCGTTATGCGTTATGCGTTATGCGTTATGCGTTATGCGTTATGCGTTATGCGTTATGCGTTATGCGTTATGCGTTATGCGTTATGCGTTATGAGTTTTGCGTTACGCGTTATGCGTTATGCGTTATGCGTTATGCGTTATGCGTTATGCGTTATGCGTTATGCGTTATGCGTTATGCGTTATGCGTTATGCGTTATGACTTTTGCATTATGCGTTATGCGTTATGCGTTATGGGCTATGCGTTATGCCTTATGGTTTATACGTTATGCGTTATGCGTTATGCGTTATGCGTTATGCGTTATGCGTTATGCGTTATGCGTTATGCGTTATGCGTTATGCGTTATGCGTTATGCGTTATGCGTTATGCGTTATGCGTTATGCGTTATGCGTTATGCGTTATGCGTTATGCGTTATGCGTTATGCGTTATGCGTTATGCGTTATGCGTTATGCGTTATGCGTTATGCGTTATGCGTTATGCGTTATGCGTTATGCGTTATGCGTTATGCGTTATGCGTTATGCGTTATGCGTTATGCGTTATGCGTTATGCGTTATGCGTTATGCGTTATGCGTTATGCGTTATGCGTTATGCGTTATGCGTTATGCGTTATGCGTTATGCGTTATGCGTTATGCGTTATGCGTTATGCGTTATGCGTTATGCGTTATGCGTTATGCGTTATGCGTTATGCGTTATGCGTTATGACTTTTGCATTATGCGTTATGCGTTATGCGTTATGCGTTATGCGTTATGCGTTATGCGTTATGCGTTATGCGTTATGCGTTATGCGTTATGCGTTATGCGTTATGCGTTATGCGTTATGCGTTATGCGTTATGCGTTATGCGTTATGCGTTATGGGCTATGCGTTATGAGTTTTGCGTTACGCGTTATGCGTTATGCGTTATGCGTTATGCGTTATGCGTTATGCGTTATGCGTTATGCGTTATGCGTTATGCGTTATGCGTTATGCGTTATGCGTTATGCGTTATGCGTTATGCGTTATGCGTTATGCGTTATGCGTTATGCGTTATGCGTTATGCGTTATGCGTTATGCGTTATGCGTTATGCGTTATGCGTTATGCGTTATGCGTTATGCGTTATGCGTTATGCGTTATGCGTTATGCGTTATGCGTTATGCTTATGCCTTATGCGTTATGCGTTATGCGTTATGCGTTATGCGTTATGCGTAATGCGTTATGCGTTATGCCATATGCGTTATGACTTTTGCATTATGCGTTATGCGTTATGCGTTATGCGTTATGCGTTATGCGTTATGCGTTATGCGTTATGCGTTATGAGTTTTGCGTTACGCGTTACGCGTTATGCGTTATGCGTTATGCGTTATGCGTTATGCGTTATGCTTATGCCTTATGCGTTATGCGTTATGCGTTATGCGTTATGCGTTATGCGTAATGCGTTATGCGTTATGCGTTATGCGTTATGCGTTATGCGTTATGCGTTATGCGTTATGCGTTATGCGTTATGCGTTATGCGTTATGCGTTATGCGTTATGCGTTATGCGTTATGCGTTATGCGTTATGCGTTATGCGTTATGCGTTATGCGTTATGCGTTATGGGCTATGCGTTATGAGTTTTGCGTTACGCGTTATGCGTTATGCGTTATGCGTTATGCGTTATGCGTTATGCGTTATGCGTTATGCGTTATGCGTTATGCGTTATGCGTTATGCGTTATGCGTTATGCGTTATGCTTATGCCTTATGCGTTATGCGTTATGCGTTATGCGTAATGCGTTATGCGTTATGCCATATGCGTTATGCGTTATGACTTTTGCATTATGCGTTATGCGTTATGCGTTATGGGCTATGCGTTATGCCTTATGGTTTATACGTTATGCGTTATGCGTTATGCGTTATGCGTTATGCGTTATGCGTTATGCGTTATGCGTTATGCGTTATGCGTTATGCGTTATGCGTTATGCGTTATGCGTTATGCGTTATGCGTTATGCGTTATGCGTTATGCGTTATGCGTTATGCGTTATGCGTTATGCGTTATGCGTTATGCGTTATGCGTTATGCGTTATGCGTTATGCGTTATGCGTTATGCGTTATGCGTTATGCGTTATGCGTTATGCGTTATGCGTTATGCGTTATGCGTTATGCGTTATGCGTTATGCGTTATGCTTATGCCTTATGCGTTATGCGTTATGCGTTATGCGTTATGCGTTATGCGTAATGCGTTATGCGTTATGCCATATGCGTTATGACTTTTGCATTATGCGTTATGCGTTATGCGTTATGCGTTATGCGTTATGCGTTATGCGTTATGCGTTATGCGTTATGAGTTTTGCGTTACGCGTTACGCGTTATGCGTTATGCGTTATGCGTTATGCGTTATGCGTTATGCTTATGCCTTATGCGTTATGCGTTATGCGTTATGCGTTATGCGTTATGCGTAATGCGTTATGCGTTATGCGTTATGCGTTATGCGTTATGCGTTATGCGTTATGCGTTATGCGTTATGCGTTATGCGTTATGCGTTATGCGTTATGCGTTATGCGTTATGCGTTATGCGTTATGCGTTATGCGTTATGCGTTATGCGTTATGCGTTATGCGTTATGCGTTATGCGTTATGCGTTATGCGTTATGCGTTATGCGTTATGCGTTATGCGTTATGCGTTATGCGTTATGCGTTATGCGTTATGCGTTATGCGTTATGCGTTATGCGTTATGCGTTATGCGTTATGCGTTATGCGTTATGCGTTATGCGTTATGCGTTATGCGTTATGCGTTATGCGTTATGCGTTATGCGTTATGCGTTATGCGTTATGCGTTATGCGTTATGCGTTATGCGTTATGCGTTATGCGTTATGCGTTATGCGTTATGCGTTATGCGTTATGCGTTATGCGTTATGCGTTATGCGTTATGACTTTTGCATTATGCGTTATGCGTTATGCGTTATGCGTTATGCGTTATGCGTTATGCGTTATGCGTTATGCGTTATGCGTTATGCGTTATGCGTTATGCGTTATGCGTTATGCGTTATGCGTTATGCGTTATGCGTTATGCGTTATGCGTTATGCGTTATGCGTTATGCGTTATGCGTTATGCGTTATGGGCTATGCGTTATGAGTTTTGCGTTACGCGTTATGCGTTATGCGTTATGCGTTATGCGTTATGCGTTATGCGTTATGCGTTATGCGTTATGCGTTATGCGTTATGCGTTATGCGTTATGCGTTATGCGTTATGCTTATGCCTTATGCGTTATGCGTTATGCGTTATGCGTAATGCGTTATGCGTTATGCCATATGCGTTATGCGTTATGACTTTTGCATTATGCGTTATGCGTTATGCGTTATGGGCTATGCGTTATGCCTTATGGTTTATACGTTATGCGTTATGCGTTATGCGTTATGCGTTATGCGTTATGCGTTATGCGTTATGCGTTATGCGTTATGCGTTATGCGTTATGCGTTATGCGTTATGCGTTATGCGTTATGCGTTATGCGTTATGCGTTATGCGTTATGCGTTATGCGTTATGCGTTATGCGTTATGCGTTATGCGTTATGCGTTATGCGTTATGCGTTATGCGTTATGCGTTATGCGTTATGCGTTATGCGTTATGCGTTATGCGTTATGCGTTATGCGTTATGCGTTATGCGTTATGCGTTATGCGTTATGCGTTATGCGTTATGCGTTATGCGTTATGCGTTATGCGTTATGCGTTATGCGTTATGCGTTATGCGTTATGCGTTATGCGTTATGCGTTATGCGTTATGCGTTATGCGTTATGCGTTATGCGTTATGCGTTATGCGTTATGCGTTATGCGTTATGACTTTTGCATTATGCGTTATGCGTTATGCGTTATGCGTTATGCGTTATGCGTTATGCGTTATGCGTTATGCGTTATGCGTTATGCGTTATGCGTTATGCGTTATGCGTTATGCGTTATGCGTTATGCGTTATGCGTTATGCGTTATGCGTTATGCGTTATGCGTTATGCGTTATGCGTTATGGGCTATGCGTTATGAGTTTTGCGTTACGCGTTATGCGTTATGCGTTATGCGTTATGCGTTATGCGTTATGCGTTATGCGTTATGCGTTATGCGTTATGCGTTATGCGTTATGCGTTATGCGTTATGCGTTATGCTTATGCCTTATGCGTTATGCGTTATGCGTTATGCGTAATGCGTTATGCGTTATGCCATATGCGTTATGCGTTATGACTTTTGCATTATGCGTTATGCGTTATGAGTTTTGCGTTACGCGTTACGCGTTATGCGTTATGCGTTATGCGTTATGCGTTATGCGTTATGCGTTATGCGTTATGCGTTATGCGTTATGCGTTATGCGTTATGCGTTATGCGTTATGCGTTATGCGTTATGCGTTATGCGTTATGCGTTATGCGTTATGCGTTATGCGTTATGCGTTATGCGTTATGCGTTATGCGTTATGCGTTATGCGTTATGCGTTATGCGTTATGCGTTATGCGTTATGCGTTATGCGTTATGCGTTATGCGTTATGCGTTATGCGTTATGCGTTATGCGTTATGCGTTATGCGTTATGCGTTATGCGTTATGCGTTATGCGTTATGCGTTATGCGTTATGCGTTATGCGTTATGCGTTATGCGTTATGCGTTATGCGTTATGCGTTATGCGTTATGCGTTATGCGTTATGCGTTATGCGTTATGCGTTATGCGTTATGCGTTATGCGTTATGCGTTATGCGTTATGCGTTATGCGTTATGCGTTATGCGTTATGCGTTATGCGTTATGCGTTATGCGTTATGCGTTATGCGTTATGCTTATGCGTTATGCGTTATGCGTTATGCGTTATGCGTTATGCGTTATGCTTATGCGTTATGCTTATGCGTTATGCGTTATGCGTTATGCGTTGTGCGTCATGCGTTATGCGTTATGCGTTATGCGTTATGCGTTATGCGTTATGCGTTATGCGTTATGCGTTATGCGTTATGCGTTATGCGTTATGCGTTATGCGTTATGCGTTATGCGTTATGCGTTATGCGTTATGCGTTATGCGTTATGCGTTGTGCGTTATGCGTTGTGCGTCATGCGTTATGCGTTATGCATTCTGCGTTATGCGTTATGCGTTATGCGTTTTGCGTTATGCGTTATGCGTTATGCGTTATGCGTTATGCGTTATGCGTTATGCGTTATGCGTTATGCGTTATGCGTTATGCGTTATGCGTTATGCGTTATGCGTTATGCGTTATGCGTTATGCGTTATGCGTTATGCGTTATGCGTTATGCGTTATGCGTTATGCGTTATGCGTTATGCGTTATGCGTTATGCGTTATGCGTTATGCGTTATGCGTTATGCGTTATGCGTTATGCTTATGCCTTATGCGTTATGCGTTATGCGTTATGCGTTATGCGTTATGCGTTATGCGTTATGCGTTATGCGTTATGCGTTATGCGTTATGCGTTATGCGTTATGCGTTATGCGTTATGCGTTATGCGTTATGCGTTATGCGTTATGCGTTATGCGTTATGCGTTATGCGTTATGCGTTATGCGTTATGCGTTATGCGTTATGCGTTATGCGTTATGCGTTATGCGTTATGCGTTATGCGTTATGCGTTATGCGTTATGCGTTATGCGTTATGCGTTATGCGTTATGACTTTTGCATTATGCGTTATGCGTTATGCGTTATGGGCTATGCGTTATGCCTTATGGTTTATACGTTATGCGTTATGCGTTATGCGTTATGCGTTATGCGTTATGCGTTATGTGTTATGCGTTATGCGTTATGCGTTATGCGTTATGCGTTATGCGTTATGCGTTATGCGTTATGCGTTATGCGTTATGCGTTATGCGTTATGCGTTATGCGTTATGCGTTATGCGTTATGCGTTATGCGTTATGCGTTATGCGTTATGCGTTATGCGTTATGCGTTATGCGTTATGCGTTATGCGTTATGCGTTATGCGTTATGCGTTATGCGTTATGCGTTATGCGTTATGCGTTATGCGTTATGCGTTATGCGTTATGCGTTATGCGTTATGCGTTATGCGTTATGCGTTATGCGTTATGACTTTTGCATTATGCGTTATGCGTTATGCGTTATGGGCTATGCGTTATGCCTTATGGTTTATACGTTATGCGTTATGCGTTATGCGTTATGCGTTATGCGTTATGCGTTATGCGTTATGCGTTATGCGTTATGCGTTATGCGTTATGCGTTATGCGTTATGCGTTATGCGTTATGCGTTATGCGTTATGCGTTATGCGTTATGCGTTATGCGTTATGCGTTATGCGTTATGCGTTATGAGTTTTGCGTTACGCGTTACGCGTTATGCGTTATGCGTTATGCGTTATGCGTTATGCGTTATGCGTTATGCGTTATGCGTTATGCGTTATGCGTTATGCGTTATGCGTTGTGCGTTATGCGTTGTGCGTCATGCGTTATGCGTTATGCGTTATGCGTTATGCGTTATGCGTTATGCGTTATGCGTTATGCGTTATGCGTTATGCGTTATGCGTTATGCGTTATGCGTTATGCGTTATGCGTTATGCGTTATGCGTTATGCGTTATGCGTTATGCGTTATGCGTTATGCGTTATGCGTTATGCGTTATGCGTTATGCGTTATGCGTTATGCGTTATGCGTTATGCTTATGCCTTATGCGTTATGCGTTATGCGTTATGCGTAATGCGTTATGCGTTATGCCATATGCGTTATGCGTTATGACTTTTGCATTATGCGTTATGCGTTATGCGTTATGCCTCATGGTTTATACGTTATGCGTTATGCGTTATGCGTTATGCGTTATGCGTTATGCGTTATGCGTTATGCGTTATGCGTTATGCGTTATGACTTTTGCATTATGCGTTATGCGTTATGCGTTATGCGTTATGCGTTATGCGTTATGCTTATGCCTTATGCGTTATGCGTTATGCGTTATGCGTTATGCGTAATGCGTTATGCGTTATGCGTTATGGGCTATGCGTTATGAGTTTTGCGTTACGCGTTATGCGTTATGCGTTATGCGTTATGCGTTATGCGTTATGCGTTATGCGTTATGCGTTATGCGTTATGCGTTATGCGTTATGCGTTATGCGTTATGCGTTATGCGTTATGCGTTATGCGTTATGCGTTATGCGTTATGCGTTATGTGTTATGCGTTATGCGTTATGCGTTATGCGTTATGCGTTATGCTTATGCCTTATGCCTTATGCCTTATGCGTTATGCGTTATGCGTTATGCGTTATGCGTAATGCGTTATGCGTTATGCCATATGCGTTATGCGTTATGACTTTTGCATTATGCGTTATGCGTTATGCGTTATGCCTTATGGTTTATACGTTATGCGTTATGCGTTATGCGTTATGCGTTATGCGTTATGCGTTATGCGTTATGCGTTATGCGTTATGCGTTATGCGTTATGCGTTATGCGTTATGCGTTATGCGTTATGCGTTATGCGTTATGCGTTATGCGTTATGCGTTATGCGTTATGCGTTATGCGTTATGCGTTATGCGTTATGCGTTATGCGTTATGCGTTATGAGTTTTGCGTTACGCGTTACGCGTTATGCGTTATGCGTTATGCGTTATGCGTTATGCGTTATGCGTTATGCGTTATGCTTATGCCTTATGCGTTATGCGTTATGCGTTATGCGTTATGCGTTATGCGTAATGCGTTATGCGTTATGCGTTATGCGTTATGCGTTATGCGTTATGCGTTATGCGTTATGCGTTATGCGTTATGCGTTATGCGTTATGCGTTATGCGTTATGCGTTATGCGTTATGCGTTATGCGTTATGCGTTATGCGTTATGCGTTATGCGTTATGCGTTATGCGTTATGCTTATGCCGTTATGCGTTATGCGTTATGCGTTATGCTTATGCCTTATGCGTTATGCGTTATGCGTTATGCGTTATGCGTAATGCGTAATGCGTTATGCGTTATGCCATATGCGTTATGCGTTATGACTTTTGCATTATGCGTTATGCGTTATGCGTTATGCCTCATGGTTTATACGTTATGCGTTATGCGTTATGCGTTATGCGTTATGCGTTATGCGTTATGCGTTATGCGTTATGCGTTATGCGTTATGCGTTATGCGTTATGCGTTATGCGTTATGCGTTATGCGTTATGCGTTATGCGTTATGCGTTATGCGTTATGCGTTATGCGTTATGCGTTATGCGTTATGCGTAATGCGTTATGCGTTATGCGTTATGGGCTATGCGTTATGAGTTTTGCGTTACGCGTTATGCGTTATGCGTTATGCGTTATGCGTTATGCGTTATGCGTTATGCGTTATGCGTTATGCGTTATGCGTTATGCGTTATGCGTTATGACTTTTGCATTATGCGTTATGCGTTATGCGTTATGCGTTATGCGTTATGCGTTATGCGTTATGCGTTATGCGTTATGCTTATGCCTTATGCGTTATGCGTTATGCGTTATGCGTTATGCGTTATGCGTAATGCGTTATGCGTTATGCCATATGCGTTATGACTTTTGCATTATGCGTTATGCGTTATGCGTTATGCGTTATGCGTTATGCGTTATGCGTTATGCGTTATGCGTTATGCGTTATGAGTTTTGCGTTACGCGTTACGCGTTATGCGTTATGCGTTATGCGTTATGCGTTATGCGTTATGCTTATGCCTTATGCGTTATGCGTTATGCGTTATGCGTTATGCGTTATGCGTAATGCGTTATGCGTTATGCGTTATGCGTTATGCGTTATGCGTTATGCGTTATGCGTTATGCGTTATGCGTTGTGCGTCATGCGTTATGCGTTATGCGTTATGCGTTATGCGTTATGCGTTATGCGTTATGCGTTATGCGTTATGCGTTATGCGATATGCGTTATGCGTTATGCGTTATGCGTTATGCGTTATGCGTTATGCGTTATGCGTTATGCGTTATGCGTTATGCGTTATGCGTTATGCGTTATGCGTTATGCGTTATGCATTATGCGTTATGCGTTATGCGTTATGCGCTATGCGTTATGCGTTATGCGTTATGCGTTATGCGTTATGCGTTATGCGTTATGCGTTATGCATTATGCGTTATGCGTTATGCGTTATGACTTTTGCATTATGCGTTATGCGTTATGCGTTATGCGTTATGCGTTATGCGTTATGCGTTATGCGTTATGCGTTATGCGTTATGCGTTATGGGCTATGCGTTATGAGTTTTGCGTTACGCGTTATGCGATATGCGTTATGCGTTATGCGTTATGCGTTATGCGTTATGCGTTATGCGTTATGCGTTATGCGTTATGCTTATGCCTTATGCGTTATGCGTTATGCGTTATGCGTTATGCGTAATGCGTTATGCGTTATGCGTTATGCGTTATGCGTTATGCGTTATGCGTTATGCGTTATGCGTTATGCGTTATGCGTTATGCTTATGCCTTATGCGTTATGCGTTATGCGTTATGCGTTATGCGTAATGCGTTATGCGTTATGCGTTATGCGTTATGCGTTATGCGTTATGCGTTATGCGTTATGCGTTATGCGTTATGACTTTTGCATTATGCGTTATGCGTTATGCGTTATGCGTTATGCGTTATGCGTTATACGTCATGGGTAATGCGTAATGCGTTATGCGTTATCGGCTTTGCGTTAAGCGTTATGGGTTATGCGTTATCCCTTATGGATTATGCGTTATGCGTTATGCGTTAAGCGTTATGCGTAATGCGTTATGCGTTATGCGTTATGCGTTATGCGTTATGCGTTATGCGTTATGCGTTATGCGTTATGCGTTATGCGTTATGCGTTATGCGTTATGCGTTATGCGTTATGCGTTATGCGTTATGCGTTATGCGTTATGCGTTATGCGTTATGCGTTATGCGTTATGCGTTATGCGTTATGCGTTATGCGTTATGCGTTATGCGTTATGCGTTATGCGTTATGCGTTATGCGTTATGCGTTATGCGTTATGCGTTATGCGTTATGCGTTATGCGTTATGCGTTATGCGTTATGCGTTATGCGTTATGCGTTATGCGTTATGCGTTATGCGTTATGCGTTATGCGTTATGCGTTATGCGTTATGCGTTATGCGTTATGCGTTATGCGTTATGCGTTATGCGTTATGCGTTATGCGTTATGCGTTATGCGTTATGCGTTATGCGTTATGCGTTATGCGTTATGCGTTATGCGTTATGCGTTATGCGTTATGCGTTATGCGTTATGCGTTATGCGTTATGCGTTATGCGTTATGCGTTATGCGTTATACGTCATGGGTAATGCGTAATGCGTTATGCGTTATCGGCTTTGCGTTAAGCGTTATGGGTTATGCGTTATCCGTTATGGATTATGCGTTATGCGTTATGCGTTAAGCGTTATGCGTTATGCGTTATGCGTTATGCGTTATGCGTTATGCGTTATGCGTTATGCGTTATGCGTTATGCGTTATGCGTTATGCGTTATGCGTTATGCGTTATGCGTTATGCGTTATGCGTTATGCGTTATGCGTTATGCGTTATGCGTTATGCGTTATGCGTTATGCGTTATGCGTTATGCGTTATGCGTTATGCGTTATGCGTTATGCGTTATGCGTTATGCGTTATGCGTTATGCGTTATGCGTTATGCGTTATGCGTTACGCGTTACGCGTTATGCGTTATGAGTTTTGCGTTACGCGTTACGCGTTATGCGTTATGCGTTATGCGTTATGCGTTATGCGTTATGCGTTATGCGTTATGCGTTATGCGTTATGCGTTATGCGTTATGCGTTATGCGTTATGCGTTATGCGTTATGCGTTATGCGTTATGCGTTATGCGTTATGCGTTATGCGTTATGCGTTATGCGTTATGCGTTATGCGTTATGCGTTATGCGTTATGCGTTATGCGTTATGCGTTATGCGTTATGCGTTATGCGTTATGCGTTATGCGTTATGCGTTATGCGTTATGCGTTATGCGTTATGCGTTATGCGTTATGCGTTATGCGTTATGCGTTATGCGTTATGCGTTATGCGTTATGCGTTATGCGTTATGCGTTATGCGTTATGCGTTATGCGTTATGCGTTATGCGTTATGCGTTATGCGTTATGCGTTATGCGTTATGCGTTATGCGTTATGCGTTATGCGTTATGCGTTATGCGTTATGCGTTATGCGTTATGCGTTATGCTTATGCGTTATGCGTTATGCGTTATGCGTTATGCGTTATGCGTTATGCTTATGCGTTATGCTTATGCGTTATGCGTTATGCGTTATGCGTTGTGCGTCATGCGTTATGCGTTATGCGTTATGCGTTATGCGTTATGCGTTATGCGTTATGCGTTATGCGTTATGCGTTATGCGTTATGCGTTATGCGTTATGCGTTATGCGTTATGCGTTATGCGTTATGCGTTGTGCGTTATGCGTTGTGCGTCATGCGTTATGCGTTATGCGTTCTGCGTTATGCGTTATGCGTTATGCGTTTTGCGTTATGCGTTATGCGTTATGCGTTATGCGTTATGCGTTATGCGTTATGCGTTATGCGTTATGCGTTATGCGTTATGCGTTATGCGTTATGCGTTATGCGTTATGCGTTATGCGTTATGCGTTATGCGTTATGCGTTATGCGTTATGCGTTATGCGTTATGCGTTATGCGTTATGCGTTATGCGTTATGCGTTATGCGTTATGCGTTATGCGTTATGCGTTATGCGTTATGCGTTATGCGTTATGCGTTATGCGTTATGCGTTATGCGTTATGCGTTATGCGTTATGCGTTATGCGTTATGCGTTATGCGTTATGCGTTATGCGTTATGCGTTATGCGTTATGCGTTATGCGTTATGCGTTATGCGTTATGCGTTATGCGTTATGCGTTATGCGTTATGCGTTATGCGTTATGCGTTATGCGTTATGCGTTATGCGTTATGCGTTATGCGTTATGCGTTATGCGTTATGCGTTATGCGTTATGCGTTATGCGTTATGCGTTATGCGTTATACGTCATGGGTAATGCGTAATGCGTTATGCGTTATCGGCTTTGCGTTAAGCGTTATGGGTTATGCGTTATCCGTTATGGATTATGCGTTATGCGTTATGCGTTAAGCGTTATGCGTTATGCGTTATGCGTTATGCGTTATGCGTTATGCGTTATGCGTTATGCGTTATGCGTTATGCGTTATGCGTTATGCGTTATGCGTTATGCGTTATGCGTTATGCGTTATGCGTTATGCGTTATGCGTTATGCGTTATGCGTTATGCGTTATGCGTTATGCGTTATGCGTTATGCGTTATGCGTTATGCGTTATGCGTTATGCGTTATGCGTTACGCGTTACGCGTTATGCGTTATGAGTTTTGCGTTACGCGTTACGCGTTATGCGTTATGCGTTATGCGTTATGCGTTATGCGTTATGCGTTATGCGTTATGCGTTATGCGTTATGCGTTATGCGTTATGCGTTATGCGTTATGCGTTATGCGTTATGCGTTATGCGTTATGCGTTATGCGTTATGCGTTATGCGTTATGCGTTATGCGTTATGCGTTATGCGTTATGCGTTATGCGTTATGCGTTATGCGTTATGCGTTATGCGTTATGCGTTATGCGTTATGCGTTATGCGTTATGCGTTATGCGTTATGCGTTATGCGTTATGCGTTATGCGTTATGCGTTATGCGTTATGCGTTATGCGTTATGCGTTATGCGTTATGCGTTATGCGTTATGCGTTATGCGTTATGCGTTATGCGTTATGCGTTATGCGTTATGCGTTATGCGTTATGCGTTATGCGTTATGCGTTATGCGTTATGCGTTATGCGTTATGCGTTATGCGTTATGCGTTATGCGTTATGCGTTATGCGTTATGCGTTATGCGTTATGCGTTATGCGTTATGCGTTATGCGTTATGCTTATGCGTTATGCGTTATGCGTTATGCGTTATGCGTTATGCGTTATGCTTATGCGTTATGCTTATGCGTTATGCGTTATGCGTTATGCGTTGTGCGTCATGCGTTATGCGTTATGCGTTATGCGTTATGCGTTATGCGTTATGCGTTATGCGTTATGCGTTATGCGTTATGCGTTATGCGTTATGCGTTATGCGTTATGCGTTATGCGTTATGCGTTATGCGTTATGCGTTATGCGTTGTGCGTTATGCGTTGTGCGTCATGCGTTATGCGTTATGCGTTCTGCGTTATGCGTTATGCGTTATGCGTTTTGCGTTATGCGTTATGCGTTATGAATTATGCGTTATGCGTTATGCGTTATGCGTTATGCGTTATGCGTTATGCGTTATGCGTTATGCGTTATGCGTTATGCGTTATGCGTTATGCGTTATGCGTTATGCGTTATGCGTTATGCGTTATGCGTTATGCGTTATGCGTTATGCGTTATGCGTTATGCGTTATGCGTTATGCGTTATGCTTATGCCTTATGCGTTATGCGTTATGCGTTATGCGTTATGCGTTATGCGTTATGCGTTATGCGTTATGCGTTATGCGTTATGCGTTATGCGTTATGCGTTATGCGTTATGCGTTATGCGTTATGCGTTATGCGTTATGCGTTATGCGTTATGCGTTATGCGTTATGCGTTATGCGTTATGCGTTATGCGTTATGCGTTATGCGTTATGCGTTATGCGTTATGCGTTATGCGTTATGCGTTATGCGTTATGCGTTATGCGTTATGCGTTATGCGTTATGCGTTATGCGTTATGCGTTATGCGTTATGCGTTATGCGTTATGCGTTATGCGTTATGCGTTATGCGTTATGCGTTATGCGTTATGCGTTATGCGTTATGCGTTATGCGTTATGCGTTATGCGTTATGCGTTATGCGTTATGCGTTATGCGTTATGCGTTATGCGTTATGCGTTATGCGTTATGCGTTATGCGTTATGCGTTATGCGTTATGCGTTATGCGTTATGCTTATGCGTTATGCGTTATGCGTTATGCGTTATGCGTTATGCGTTATGCTTATGCGTTATGCTTATGCGTTATGCGTTATGCGTTATGCGTTGTGCGTCATGCGTTATGCGTTATGCGTTATGCGTTATGCGTTATGCGTTATGCGTTATGCGTTATGCGTTATGCGTTATGCGTTATGCGTTATGCGTTATGCGTTATGCGTTATGCGTTATGCGTTATGCGTTATGCGTTATGCGTTATGCGTTGTGCGTTATGCGTTGTGCGTCATGCGTTATGCGTTATGCGTTCTGCGTTATGCGTTATGCGTTATGCGTTTTGCGTTATGCGTTATGCGTTATGCGTTATGCGTTATGCGTTATGCGTTATGCGTTATGCGTTATGCGTTATGCGTTATGCGTTATGCGTTATGCGTTATGCGTTATGCGTTATGCGTTATGCGTTATGCGTTATGCGTTATGCGTTATGCGTTATGCGTTATGCGTTATGCGTTATGCGTTATGCGTTATGCGTTATGCGTTATGCGTTATGCTTATGCCTTATGCGTTATGCGTTATGCGTTATGCGTTATGCGTTATGCGTTATGCGTTATGCGTTATGCGTTATGCGTTATGCGTTATGCGTTATGCGTTATGCGTTATGCGTTATGCGTTATGCGTTATGCGTTATGCGTTATGCGTTATGCGTTATGCGTTATGCGTTATGCGTTATGCGTTATGCGTTATGCGTTATGCGTTATGCGTTATGCGTTATGCGTTATGCGTTATGCGTTATGCGTTATGCGTTATGCGTTATGCGTTATGCGTTATGCGTTATGCGTTATGCGTTATGCGTTATGCGTTATGACTTTTGCATTATGCGTTATGCGTTATGCGTTATGGGCTATGCGTTATGCCTTATGGTTTATACGTTATGCGTTATGCGTTATGCGTTATGCGTTATGCGTTATGCGTTATGCGTTATGTGTTATGCGTTATGCGTTATGCGTTATGCGTTATGCGTTATGCGTTATGCGTTATGCGTTATGCGTTATGCGTTATGCGTTATGCGTTATGCGTTATGCGTTATGCGTTATGCGTTATGCGTTATGCGTTATGCGTTATGCGTTATGCGTTATGCGTTATGCGTTATGCGTTATGCGTTATGCGTTATGCGTTATGCGTTATGCGTTATGCGTTATGCGTTATGCGTTATGCGTTATGCGTTATGCGTTATGCGTTATGCGTTATGCGTTATGACTTTTGCATTATGCGTTATGCGTTATGCGTTATGGGCTATGCGTTATGCCTTATGGTTTATACGTTATGCGTTATGCGTTATGCGTTATGCGTTATGCGTTATGCGTTATGCGTTATGCGTTATGCGTTATGCGTTATGCGTTATGCGTTATGCGTTATGCGTTATGCGTTATGCGTTATGCGTTATGCGTTATGCGTTATGCGTTATGCGTTATGAGTTTTGCGTTACGCGTTACGCGTTATGCGTTATGCGTTATGCGTTATGCGTTATGCGTTATGCGTTATGCGTTATGCGTTATGCGTTATGCGTTATGCGTTGTGCGTTATGCGTTGTGCGTCATGCGTTATGCGTTATGCGTTATGCGTTATGCGTTATGTTTTATGCGTTATGCGTTATGCGTTATGCGTTATGCGTTATGCGTTATGCGTTATGCGTTATGCGTTATGCGTTATGCGTTATGCGTTATGCGTTATGCGTTATGCGTTATGCGTTATGCGTTATGCGTTATGCGTTATGCGTTATGCGTTATGCGTTATGCGTTATGCGTTATGCGTTATGCGTTATGCGTTATGCGTTATGCGTTATGCGTTATGCTTATGCCTTATGCGTTATGCGTTATGCGTTATGCGTAATGCGTTATGCGTTATGCCATATGCGTTATGCGTTATGACTTTTGCATTATGCGTTATGCGTTATGCGTTATGCCTCATGGTTTATACGTTATGCGTTATGCGTTATGCGTTATGCGTTATGCGTTATGCGTTATGCGTTATGCGTTATGCGTTATGACTTTTGCATTATGCGTTATGCGTTATGCGTTATGCGTTATGCGTTATGCGTTATGCTTATGCCTTATGCGTTATGCGTTATGCGTTATGCGTTATGCGTAATGCGTTATGCGTTATGCGTTATGGGCTATGCGTTATGAGTTTTGCGTTACGCGTTATGCGTTATGCGTTATGCGTTATGCGTTATGCGTTATGCGTTATGCGTTATGCGTTATGCGTTATGCGTTATGCGTTATGCGTTATGCGTTATGCGTTATGCGTTATGCGTTATGTGTTATGCGTTATGCGTTATGCGTTATGCGTTATGCGTTATGCTTATGCCTTATGCCTTATGCCTTATGCGTTATGCGTTATGCGTTATGCGTTATGCGTAATGCGTTATGCGTTATGCCATATGCGTTATGCGTTATGACTTTTGCATTATGCGTTATGCGTTATGCGTTATGCCTTATGGTTTATACGTTATGCGTTATGCGTTATGCGTTATGCGTTATGCGTTATGCGTTATGCGTTATGCGTTATGCGTTATGCGTTATGCGTTATGCGTTATGCGTTATGCGTTATGCGTTATGCGTTATGCGTTATGCGTTATGCGTTATGCGTTATGCGTTATGCGTTATGCGTTATGCGTTATGCGTTATGCGTTATGCGTTATGCGTTATGCGTTATGCGTTATGAGTTTTGCGTTACGCGTTACGCGTTATGCGTTATGCGTTATGCGTTATGCGTTATGCGTTATGCGTTATGCGTTATGCTTATGCCTTATGCGTTATGCGTTATGCGTTATGCGTTATGCGTTATGCGTAATGCGTTATGCGTTATGCGTTATGCGTTATGCGTTATGCGTTATGCGTTATGCGTTATGCGTTATGCGTTATGCGTTATGCGTTATGCGTTATGCGTTATGCGTTATGCGTTATGCGTTATGCGTTATGCGTTATGCGTTATGCGTTATGCGTTATGCGTTATGCGTTATGCGTTATGCGTTATGCGTTATGCTTATGCCTTATGCGTTATGCGTTATGCGTTATGCGTTATGCGTAATGCGTTATGCGTTATGCCATATGCGTTATGCGTTATGACTTTTGCATTATGCGTTATGCGTTATGCGTTATGCCTCATGGTTTATACGTTATGCGTTATGCGTTATGCGTTATGCGTTATGCGTTATGCGTTATGCGTTATGCGTTATGCGTTATGCGTTATGCGTTATGCGTTATGCGTTATGCGTTATGCGTTATGCGTTATGCGTTATGCGTTATGCGTTATGCGTTATGCGTTATGCGTTATGCGTTATGCGTAATGCGTTATGCGTTATGCGTTATGGGCTATGCGTTATGAGTTTTGCGTTACGCGTTATGCGTTATGCGTTATGCGTTATGCGTTATGCGTTATGCGTTATGCGTTATGCGTTATGCGTTATGCGTTATGCGTTATGCGTTATGCGTTATGCGTTATGCGTTATGCGTTATGCGTTATGAGTTATGCGTTATGCGTAATGCGTTATGCGTTATGCGTAATGCGTTATGCGTTATGCGTTATGCGTTATGCGTTATGCGTTATGCGTTATGCGTTATGCGTTATGCGTTTTGCGTTATGCGTTATGCGTTATGCGTTATGCGTTATGCGTTATGCGTTATGCGTTATGCGTTATGCGTTATGCGTTATGCGTTATGCGTTATGCGTTATGCGTTATGCGTTATGCTTATGCCTTATGCGTTATGCGTTATGCGTTATGCGTTATGCGTTATGCGTTATGCGTAATGCGTTATGCGTTATGCGTTATGCGTTATGCGTTATGCGTTGTGCGTTATGCGTTATGCGTTATGCGTTATGCGTTATGCGTTATGCGTTATGCGTTATGCGTTATGCGTTATGCGTTATGCGTTATGCGTTATGCGTTATGCGTTATGCGTTATGCGTTATGCGTTATGCGTTATGCGTTATGCGTTATGCGTTATGCGTTATGCGTTATGCGTTATGCGTTATGCGTTATGCGTTATGCGTTATGCGTTATGCGTTATGCGTTATGCGTTATGCGTTATGCGTTATGCGTTATGAGTTTTGCGTTACGCGTTATGCGTTATGCGTTATGCGTTATGCGTTATGCGTTATGCGTTATGCGTTATGCGTTATGCGTTATGCGTTATGCGTTATGCGTTATGCGTTATGCGTTATGCGTTATGCGTTATGCGTTATGCGTTATGCGTTATGCGTTATGCGTTATGCGTTATGCGTTATGCGTTATGCGTTATGCGTTATGCGTTATGCGTTATGCGTTATGCGTTATGCGTTATGCGTTATGCGTTATGCGTTATGCGTTATGCGTTATGCGTTATGCGTTATGCGTTATGCGTTATGCGTTATGCGTTATGCGTTATGCGTTATGCGCTATGCGTTATGCGTTATGCGTTATGCGTTATGCGTTATGCGTTATGCGTTATGCGTTATGCGTTATGCGTTATGCGTTATGCGTTATGCGTTATGCGTTATGCGTTATGCGTTATGCGTTATGCGTTATGCGTTATGCGTTATGCGTTATGCGTTATGCGTTATGCGTTATGCGTTATGCGTTATGCGTTATGCGTTATGCGTTATGCGTTATGCGTTATGCGTTATGCGTTATGCGTTATGCGTTATGCGTTATGCGTTATGCGTTATGCGTTATGCGTTATGGGCTATGCGTTATGAGTTTTCCGTTACGCGTTATGCGTTATGCGTTATGCGTTATGCGTTATGCGTTATGCGTTATGCGTTATGCGTTATGCGTTATGCGTTATGCGTTATGCGTTATGCGTTATGCTTATGCGTTATGCGTTATGCGTTATGCGTTATGCGTAATGCGTTATGCGTTATGCCATATGCGTTATGCGTTATGACTTTTGCATTATGCGTTATGCGTTATGCGTTATGGGCTATGCGTTATGCCTTATGGTTTATACGTTATGTGTTATGCGTTATGCGTTATGCGTTATGCGTTATGCGTTATGCGTTATGCGTTATGCGTTACGCGTTATGCGTTATGCGTTATGCGTTATGCGTTATGCGTTATGCGTTATGCGTTATGCGTTATGCGTTATGCGTTATGCGTTATGCGTTATGCGTTATGCGTTATGCGTTATGCGTTATGCGTTATGCGTTATGCGTTATGCGTTATGCGTTATGCGTTATGCGTTATGCGTTATGCGTTATGCGTTATGCGTTATGCGTTATGCGTTATGCGTTATGCGTTATGCGTTATGCGTTATGCGTTATGCGTTATGCGTTATGCGTTATGCGTTATGCGTTATGCGTTATGCGTTATGCGTTATGCGTTATGCGTTTTGCGTTATGCGTTATGCGTTATGCGTTATGCGTTATGCGTTATGCGTTATGCGTTATGCGTTATGAGTTTTGCGTTACGCGTTACGCGTTATGCGTTATGCGTTATGCGTTATGCGTTATGCGTTATGCGTTATGCGTTATGCGTTATGCTTATGCCTTATGCGTTATGCGTTATGCGTTATGCGTTATGCGTTATGCGTAATGCGTTATGCGTTATGCGTTATGCGTTATGCGTTATGCGTTGTGCGTTATGCGTTGTGCGTTATGCGTTATGCGTTATGCGTTATGCGTTATGCGTTATGCGTTATGCGTTATGCGTTATGCGTTATGCGTTATGCGTTATGCGTTATGCGTTATGCGTTATGCGTTATGCGTTATGCGTTATGCGTTATGCGTTATGCGTTATGCGTTATGCGTTATGCGTTATGCGTTATGCGTTATGCGTTATGCGTTATGCGTTATGCGTTATGCGTTATGCGTTATGCGTTATGCGTTATGCGTTATGCGTTATGCGTTATGCGTTATGCGTTATGCGTTATGCGTTATGCGTTATGCGTTATGCGTTATGCGTTATGCGTTATGCGTTATGACTTTTGCATTATGCGTTATGCGTTATGCGTTATGCGTTATGCGTTATGCGTTATGCGTTATGCGTTATGCGTTATGCGTTATGCGTTATGCGTTATGCGTTATGCGTTATGCGTTATGCGTTATGGGCTATGCGTTATGAGTTTTCCGTTACGCGTTATGCGTTATGCGTTATGCGTTATGCGTTATGCGTTATGCGTTATGCGTTATGCGTTATGCGTTATGCGTTATGCGTTATGCGTTATGCGTTATGCTTATGCGTTATGCGTTATGCGTTATGCGTTATGCGTAATGCGTTATGCGTTATGCCATATGCGTTATGCGTTATGACTTTTGCATTATGCGTTATGCGTTATGCGTTATGGGCTATGCGTTATGCCTTATGGTTTATACGTTATGTGTTATGCGTTATGCGTTATGCGTTATGCGTTATGCGTTATGCGTTATGCGTTATGCGTTACGCGTTATGCGTTATGCGTTATGCGTTATGCGTTATGCGTTATGCGTTATGCGTTATGCGTTATGCGTTATGCGTTATGCGTTATGCGTTATGCGTTATGCGTTATGCGTTATGCGTTATGCGTTATGCGTTATGCGTTATGCGTTATGCGTTATGCGTTATGCGTTATGCGTTATGCGTTATGCGTTATGCGTTATGCGTTATGCGTTATGCGTTATGCGTTATGCGTTATGCGTTATGCGTTATGCTTATGCGTTATGCGTTATGCGTTATGCGTTATGCGTAATGCGTTATGCGTTATGCGTTATGCGTTATGCGTTATGCGTTGTGCGTTATGCGTTATGCGTTATGCGTTATGCGTTATGCGTTATGCGTTATGCGTTATGCGTTATGCGTTATGCGTTATGCGTTATGCGTTATGCGTTATGCGTTATGCGTTATGCGTTATGCGTTATGCGTTATGCGTTATGCGTTATGCGTTATGCGTTATGCGTTATGCGTTATGCGTTATGCGTTATGCGTTATGCGTTATGCGTTATGCGTTATGCGTTATGCGTTATGCGTTATGCGTTATGCGTTATGCGTTATGCGTTATGCGTTATGCGTTATGCGTTATGCGTTATGAGTTTTGCGTTACGCGTTATGCGTTATGCGTTATGCGTTATGCGTTATGCGTTATGCGTTATGCGTTATGCGTTATGCGTTATGCGTTATGCGTTATGCGTTATGCGTTATGCGTTATGACTTTTGCATTATGCGTTATGCGTTATGCGTTATGACTTTTGCATTATGCGTTATGCCATATGCGTTATGCGTTATGCGTTATGCGTTATGCGTTATGCGTTATGCGTTATGCGTTATGCGTTATGCGTTATGCGTTATGCGTTATGCGTTATGCGTTATGCGTTATGCGTTATGCGTTATGCGTTATGCGTTATGCGTTATGCGTTATGCGTTATGCGTTATGCGTTATGCGTTATGCGTTATGCGTTATGCGTTATGCGTTATGCGTTATGCGTTATGCGTTATGCGTTATGCGTTATGCGTTATGCGTTATGCGTTATGCGTTATGCGTTATGCGTTATGCGTTATGCGTTATGCGTTATGCGTTATGCGTTATGCGTTATGCGTTATGCGTTATGCGTTATGCGTTATGCGTTATGCGTTATGCGTTATGCGTTATGCGTTATGCGTTATGCGTTATGCGTTATGCGTTATGCGTTATGCGTTATGCGTTATGCGTTATGCGTTATGCGTTATGCGCTATGCGTTATGCGTTATGCGTTATGCGTTATGCGTTATGCGTTATGCGTTATGCGTTATGCGTTATGCGTTATGCGTTATGCGTTATGCGTTATGCGTTATGCGTTATGCGTTATGCGTTATGCGTTATGCGTTATGCGTTATGCGTTATGCGTTATGCGTTATGCGTTATGCGTTATGCGTTATGCGTTATGCGCTATGCGTTATGCGTTATGCGTTATGCGTTATGCGTTATGCGTTATGCGTTATGCGTTATGCGTTATGCGTTATGCGTTATGCGTTATGCGTTATGCGTTATGCGTTATGCGTTATGCGTTATGCGTTATGCGTTATGCGTTATGCGTTATGCGTTATGCGTTATGCGTTATGCGTTATGCGTTATGCGTTATGCGTTATGACTTTTGCATTATGCGTTATGCGTTATGCGTTATGCGTTATGCGTTATGCGTTATGCGTTATGCGTTATGCGTTATGCGTTATGCGTTATGCGTTATGCGTTATGCGTTATGCGTTATGCGTTATGCGTTATGCGTTATGCGTTATGCGTTATGCGTTATGCGTTATGCGTTATGCGTTATGCGTTATGCGTTATGCGTTATGCGTTATGCGTTATGCGTTATGCGTTATGCGTTATGCGTTATGCGTTATGCGTTATGCGTTATGCGTTATGCGTTATGCGTTATGCGTTATGCGTTATGCGTTATGCGTTATGCGTTATGCGTTATGCGTTATGCGTTATGCGTTATGCGTTATGCGTTATGCGTTATGCGTTATGCGTTATGCGTTATGCGTTATGCGTTATGCGTTATGCGTTATGCGTTATGCGTTATGCGTTATGCGTTATGCGCTATGCGTTATGCGTTATGCGTTATGCGTTATGCGTTATGCGTTATGCGTTATGCGTTATGCGTTATGCGTTATGCGTTATGCGTTATGCGTTATGCGTTATGCGTTATGCGTTATGCGTTATGCGTTATGCGTTATGCGTTATGCGTTATGCGTTATGCGTTATGCGTTATGCGTTATGCGTTATGCGTTATGCGTTATGCGTTATGCGTTATGCGTTATGCGTTATGCGTTATGCGTTATGCGTTATGCGTTATGCGTTATGCGTTATGCGTTATGCGTTATGCGTTATGCGTTATGCGTTATGCGTTATGACTTTTGCATTATGCGTTATGCGTTATGCGTTATGCGTTATGCGTTATGCGTTATGCGTTATGCGTTATGCGTTATGCGTTATGCGTTATGCGTTATGCGTTATGCGTTATGCGTTATGCGTTATGCGTTATGCGTTATGCGTTATGCGTTATGCGTTATGCGTTATGCGTTATGCGTTATGCGTTATGGGCTATGCGTTATGAGTTTTGCGTTACGCGTTATGCGTTATGCGTTATGCGTTATGCGTTATGCGTTATGCGTTATGCGTTATGCGTTATGCGTTATGCGTTATGCGTTATGCTTATGCCTTATGCGTTATGCGTTATGCGTAATGCGTTATGCGTTATGCCATATGCGTTATGCGTTATGACTTTTGCATTATGCGTTATGCGTTATGCGTTATGGGCTATGCGTTATGCCTTATGGTTTATACGTTATGCGTTATGCGTTATGCGTTATGCGTTATGCGTTATGCGTTATGCGTTATGCGTTATGCGTTATGCGTTATGCGTTATGCGTTATGCGTTATGCGTTATGCGTTATGCGTTATGCGTTATGCGTTATGCGTTATGCGTTATGCGTTATGCGTTATGCGTTATGCGTTATGCGTTATGCGTTATGCGTTATGCGTTATGCGTTATGCGTTATGCGTTATGCGTTATGCGTTATGCGTTATGCGTTATGCGTTATGCGTTATGCGTTATGCGTTATGCGTTATGCGTTATGCGTTATGCGTTATGCGTTATGCGTTATGCGTTATGCGTTATGCGTTATGCGTTATGCGTTATGCGTTATGCGTTATGCGTTATGCGTTATGCGTTATGCTTATGCCTTATGCGTTATGCGTTATGCGTTATGCGTTATGCGTTATGCGTAATGCGTTATGCGTTATGCGTTATGCGTTATGCGTTATGCGTTATGCGTTATGCGTTATGCGTTATGCGTTGTGCGTCATGCGTTATGCGTTATGCGTTATGCGTTATGCGTTATGCGTTATGCGTTATGCGTTATGCGTTATGCGTTATGCGATATGCGTTATGCGTTATGCGTTATGCGTTATGCGTTATGCGTTATGCGTTATGCGTTATGCGTTATGCGTTATGCGTTATGCGTTATGCGTTATGCGTTATGCGTTATCCATTATGCGTTATGCGTTATGCGTTATGCGCTATGCGTTATGCGTTATGCGTTATGCGTTATGCGTTATGCGTTATGCGTTATGCGTTATGCGTTATGCGTTATGCGTTATGCGTTATGCGTTATGCGTTATGCGTTATGCGTTATGCGTTATGCGTTATGCGTTATGCGTTATGCGTTATGCGTTATGCGTTATGCGTTATGCATTATGCGTTATGCGTTATGCGTTATGACTTTTGCATTATGCGTTATGCGTTATGCGTTATGCGTTATGCGTTATGCGTTATGCGTTATGCGTTATGCGTTATGCGTTATGGGCTATGCGTTATGAGTTTTGCGTTACGCGTTATGCGATATGCGTTATGCGTTATGCGTTATGCGTTATGCGTTATGCGTTATGCGTTATGCGTTATGCGTTATGCTTATGCCTTATGCGTTATGCGTTATGCGTTATGCGTTATGCGTAATGCGTTATGCGTTATGCGTTATGCGTTATGCGTTATGCGTTATGCGTTATGCGTTATGCGTTATGCGTTATGCGTTATGCTTATGCCTTATGCGTTATGCGTTATGCGTTATGCGTTATGCGTAATGCGTTATGCGTTATGCGTTATGCGTTATGCGTTATGCGTTATGCGTTATGCGTTATGCGTTATGACTTTTGCATTATGCGTTATGCGTTATGCGTTATGCGTTATGCGTTATGCGTTATACGTCATGGGTAATGCGTAATGCGTTATGCGTTATCGGCTTTGCGTTAAGCGTTATGGGTTATGCGTTATCCCTTATGGATTATGCGTTATGCGTTATGCGTTAAGCGTTATGCGTAATGCGTTATGCGTTATGCGTTATGCGTTATGCGTTATGCGTTATGCGTTATGCGTTATGCGTTATGCGTTATGCGTTATGCGTTATGCGTTATGCGTTATGCGTTATGCGTTATGCGTTATGCGTTATGCGTTATGCGTTATGCGTTATGCGTTATGCGTTATGCGTTATGCGTTATGCGTTATGCGTTATGCGTTATGCGTTATGCGTTATGCGTTATGCGTTATGCGTTATGCGTTATGCGTTATGCGTTATGCGTTATGCGTTATGCGTTATGCGTTATGCGTTATGCGTTATGCGTTATGCGTTATGCGTTGTGCGTCATGCGTTGTGCGTTATGCGTTATGCGTTATGCGTTATGCGTTATGCGTTATGCGTTATGCGTTATGCGTTATGCGTTATGCGTTATGCGTTATGCGTTATGCGTTATGCGTTATGCGTTATGCGTTATGCGTTATGCGTTATGCGTTATGCGTTATGCGTTGTGCGTTATGCGTTGTGCGTCATGCGTTATGCGTTATGCGTTCTGCGTTATGCGTTATGCGTTATGCGTTTTGCGTTATGCGTTATGCGTTATGCGTTATGCGTTATGCGTTATGCGTTATGCGTTATGCGTTATGCGTTATGCGTTATGCGTTATGCGTTATGCGTTATGCGTTATGCGTTATGCGTTATGCGTTATGCGTTATGCGTTATGCGTTATGCGTTATGCGTTATGCGTTATGCGTTATGCGTTATGCGTTATGCGTTATGCGTTATGCGTTATGCGTTATGCGTTATGCGTTATGCGTTATGCGTTATGCGTTATGCGTTATGCGTTATGCGTTATGCGTTATGCGTTATGCGTTATGCGTTATGCGTTATGAGTTTTGCGTTACGCGTTATGCGTTATGCGTTATGCGTTATGCGTTATGCGTTATGCGTTATGCGTTATGCGTTATGCGTTATGCGTTATGCGTTATGACTTTTGCATTATGCGTTATGCGTTATGCGTTATGACTTTTGCATTATGCGTTATGCCATATGCGTTATGCGTTATGCGTTATGCGTTATGCGTTATGCGTTATGCGTTATGCGTTATGGGCTATGCGTTATGCCTTATGGTTTATACGTTATGCGTTATGCGTTATGCGTTATGCGTTATGCGTTATGCGTTATGCGTTTTGCGTTATGCGTTATGCGTTATGCGTTATGCGCTATGCGTTATGCGTTATGCGTTATGCGTTATGCGTTATGCGTTATGCGTTATGCGTTATGCGTTATGCGTTATGCGTTATGCGTTATGCGTTATGCGTTATGCGTTATGCGTTATGCGTTATGCGTTATGCGTTATGCGTTATGCGTTATGCGTTATGCGTTATGCGTTATGCGTTATGCGTTATGCGTTATGCGTTATGCGTTATGCGTTATGCGTTATGCGTTATGCGTTATGCGTTATGCGTTATGCGTTATGCGTTATGCGTTATGCGTTATGCGTTATGCGTTATGCGTTATGCGTTATGCGTTATGCGTTATGCGTTATGCGTTATGCGTTATGCGTTATGCGTTATGCGTTATGCGTTATGCGTTATGCGTTATGCGTTATGCGTTATGCGTTATGCGTTATGCGTTATGCGTTATGCGCTATGCGTTATGCGTTATGCGTTATGCGTTATGCGTTATGCGTTATGCGTTATGCGTTATGCGTTATGCGTTATGCGTTATGCGTTATGCGTTATGCGTTATGCGTTATGCGTTATGCGTTATGCGTTATGCGTTATGCGTTATGCGTTATGCGTTATGCGTTATGCGTTATGCGTTATGCGTTATGCGTTATGCGTTATGCGTTATGCGTTATGCGTTATGCGTTATGCGTTATGCGTTATGCGTTATGCGTTATGCGTTATGCGTTATGCGTTATGCGTTATGCGTTATGACTTTTGCATTATGCGTTATGCGTTATGCGTTATGCGTTATGCGTTATGCGTTATGCGTTATGCGTTATGCGTTATGCGTTATGCGTTATGCGTTATGCGTTATGCGTTATGCGTTATGCGTTATGCGTTATGGGCTATGCGTTATGAGTTTTCCGTTACGCGTTATGCGTTATGCGTTATGCGTTATGCGTTATGCGTTATGCGTTATGCGTTATGCGTTATGCGTTATGCGTTATGCGTTATGCGTTATGCGTTATGCGTTATGCTTATGCGTTATGCGTTATGCGTTATGCGTTATGCGTAATGCGTTATGCGTTATGCCATATGCGTTATGCGTTATGACTTTTGCATTATGCGTTATGCGTTATGCGTTATGGGCTATGCGTTATGCCTTATGGTTTATACGTTATGTGTTATGCGTTATGCGTTATGCGTTATGCGTTATGCGTTATGCGTTATGCGTTATGCGTTACGCGTTATGCGTTATGCGTTATGCGTTATGCGTTATGCGTTATGCGTTATGCGTTATGCGTTATGCGTTATGCGTTATGCGTTATGCGTTATGCGTTATGCGTTATGCGTTATGCGTTATGCGTTATGCGTTATGCGTTATGCGTTATGCGTTATGCGTTATGCGTTATGCGTTATGCGTTATGCGTTATGCGTTATGCGTTACGCGTTATGCGTTATGCGTTATGCGTTATGCGTTATGCGTTATGCGTTATGCGTTATGCGTTATGCGTTATGCGTTATGCGTTATGCGTTATGCGTTATGCGTTATGCGTCATGCGTTATGCGTTATGCGTTATGCGTTATGCGTTATGCGTTATGCGTTATGCGTTATGCGTTATGCGTTATGCGTTATGCGTTATGCGTTATGCGTTATGCTTATGCCTTATGCGTTATGCGTTATGCGTTATGCGTTATGCGTTATGCGTTATGCCATATGCGTTATGCGTTATGACTTTTGCATTATGCGTTATGCGTTATGCGTTATGCGTTATGCGTTATGCGTTATGCGTTATGCGTTATGCGTTATGCGTTATGCGTTATGCGTTATGCGTTATGCGTTATGCGTTATGCGTTATGCGTTATGCGTTATGCGTTATGCGTTATGCGTTATGCGTTATGCGTTATGCGTTATGCGTTATGCGTTATGCGTTATGCGTTATGCGTTATGCGTTATGCGTTATGCGTTATGCGTTATGACTTTTGCATTATGCGTTATGCGTTATGCGTTATGCGTTATGCGTTATGCGTTATACGTCATGGGTAATGCGTAATGCGTTATGCGTTATCGGCTTTGCGTTAAGCGTTATGGGTTATGCGTTATCCGTTATGGATTATGCGTTATGCGTTATGCGTTAAGCGTTATGCGTAATGCGTTATGCGTTATGCGTTATGCGTTATGCGTTATGCGTTATGCGTTATGCGTTATGCGTTATGCGTTATGCGTTATGCGTTATGCGTTATGCGTTATGCGTTATGCGTTATGCGTTATGCGTTATGCGTTATGCGTTATGCGTTATGCGTTATGCGTTATGCGTTATGCGTTATGCGTTATGCGTTATGCGTTATGCGTTATGCGTTATGCGTTATGCGTTATGCGTTATGCGTTATGCGTTATGCGTTATGCGTTATGCGTTATGCGTTATGCGTTATGCGTTATGCGTTATGCGTTATGCGTTATGCGTTATGCGTTATGCGTTATGCGTTATGCGTTATGCGTTATGCGTTATGCGTTATGCGTTATGCGTTATGCGTTATGCGTTATGCGTTATGCGTTATGCGTTATGCGTTATGCGTTATGCGTTATGCGTTATGCGTTATGCGTTATGCGTTATGCGTTATGCGTTATGCGTTATGCGTTATGCGTTATGCGTTATGCGTTATGCGTTATGCGTTATACGTCATGGGTAATGCGTAATGCGTTATGCGTTATCGGCTTTGCGTTAAGCGTTATGGGTTATGCGTTATCCGTTATGGATTATGCGTTATGCGTTATGCGTTAAGCGTTATGCGTAATGCGTTATGCGTCATGCGTTATGCGTTATGCGTTATGCGTTATGCGTTATGCGTTATGCGTTATGCGTTATGCGTTATGCCATATGCGTTATGCGTTATGACTTTTGCATTATGCGTTATGCGTTATGCGTTATGCGTTATGCGTTATGCGTTATGCGTTATGCGTTATGCGTTATGCGTTATGCGTTATGCGTTATGCGTTATGCGTTATGCGTTATGCGTTATGCGTTATGCGTTATGCGTTATGCGTTATGCGTTATGCGTTATGCGTTATGCGTTATGCGTTATGCGTTATGCGTTATGCGTTATGCGTTATGCGTTATGCGTTATGCGTTATGCGTTATGCGTTATGACTTTTGCATTATGCGTTATGCGTTATGCGTTATGCGTTATGCGTTATGCGTTATGCGTTATACGTCATGGGTAATGCGTAATGCGTTATGCGTTATCGGCTTTGCGTTAAGCGTTATGGGTTATGCGTTATCCGTTATGGATTATGCGTTATGCGTTATGCGTTAAGCGTTATGCGTAATGCGTTATGCGTTATGCGTTATGCGTTATGCGTTATGCGTTATGCGTTATGCGTTATGCGTTATGCGTTATGCGTTATGCGTTATGCGTTATGCGTTATGCGTTATGCGTTATGCGTTATGCGTTATGCGTTATGCGTTATGCGTTATGCGTTATGCGTTATGCGTTATGCGTTATGCGTTATGCGTTATGCGTTATGCGTTATGCGTTATGCGTTATGCGTTATGCGTTATGCGTTATGCGTTATGCGTTATGCGTTATGCGTTATGCGTTATGCGTTATGCGTTATGCGTTATGCGTTATGCGTTATGCGTTATGCGTTATGCGTTATGCGTTATGCGTTATGCGTTATGCGTTATGCGTTATGCGTTATGCGTTATGCGTTATGCGTTATGCGTTATGCGTTATGCGTTATGCGTTATGCGTTATGCGTTATGCGTTATGCGTTATGCGTTATGCGTTATGCGTTATGCGTTATGCGTTATGCGTTATGCGTTATGCGTTATACGTCATGGGTAATGCGTAATGCGTTATGCGTTATCGGCTTTGCGTTAAGCGTTATGGGTTATGCGTTATCCGTTATGGATTATGCGTTATGCGTTATGCGTTAAGCGTTATGCGTAATGCGTTATGCGTCATGCGTTATGCGTTATGCGTTATGCGTTATGCGTTATGCGTTATGCGTTATGCGTTATGCGTTATGCGTTATGCGTTATGCGTTATGCGTTATGCGTTATGCGTTATGCGTTATGCGTTATGCGTTATGCGTTATGCGTTATGCGTTATGCGTTATGCGTTATGCGTTATGCGTTATGCGTTATGCGTTATGCGTTATGCGTTATGCGTTATGCGTTATGCGTTATGCGTTATGCGTTATGCGTTATGGATTATGCGTTATGCGTTATGCGTTAAGCGTTATGCGTAATGCGTTATGCGTTATGCGTTATGCGTTATGCGTTATGCGTTATGCGTTATGCGTTATGCGTTATGCGTAATGCGTTATGCGTTATGCCATATGCGTTATGCGTTATGACTTTTGCATTATGCGTTATGCGTTATGCGTTATGGGCTATGCGTTATGCCTTATGGTTTATACGTTATGCGTTATGCGTTATGCGTTATGCGTTATGCGTTATGCGTTATGCGTTATGCGTTATGCGTTATGCGTTATGCGTTATGCGTTATGCGTTATGCGTTATGCGTTATGCGTTATGCGTTATGCGTTATGCTTATGCCTTATGCGTTATGCGTTATGCGTTATGCGTTATGCGTAATGCGTTATGCGTTATGCCATATGCGTTATGCGTTATGACTTTTGCATTATGCGTTATGCGTTATGCGTTATGCGTTATGCGTTATGCGTTATGCGTTATGCGTTATGCGTTATGCGTTATGCGTTATGAGTTTTGCGTTACGCGTTACGCGTTATGCGTTATGCGTTATGCGTTATGCGTTATGCGTTATGCGTTATGCGTTATGCGTTATGCGTTATGCGTTATGCTTATGCCTTATGCGTTATGCGTTATGCGTTATGCGTTATGCGTAATGCGTTATGCGTTATGCGTTATGCGTTATGCGTTATGCGTTATGCGTTATGACTTTTGCATTATGCGTTATGCGTTATGCGTTATGCGTTATGCGTTATGCGTTATGCGTTATGCGTTATGCGTTATGCGTTATGCGTTATGCGTTATGCGTTATGCGTTATGCGTTATGCGTTATGCGTTATGCGTTATGCGTTATGCGTTATGCGTTATGCGTTATGCGTTATGCGTTATGCGTTATGCGTTATGCGTTATGCGTTATGCGTTATGCGTTATGCGTTATGCGTTATGCGTTATGCGTTATGCGTTATGCGTTATGCGTTATGCGTTATGCGTTATGCGTTATGCGTTATGCGTTATGCGTTATGCGTTATGCGTTATGCGTTATGCGTTATGCGTTATGCGTTATGCGTTATGCTTATGCCTTATGCGTTATGCGTTATGCGTAATGCGTTATGCGTTATGCCATATGCGTTATGCGTTATGACTTTTGCATTATGCGTTATGCGTTATGCGTTATGGGCTATGCGTTATGCCTTATGGTTTATACGTTATGCGTTATGCGTTATGCGTTATGCGTTATGCGTTATGCGTTATGCGTTATGCGTTATGCGTTATGCGTTATGCGTTATGCGTTATGCGTTATGCGTTATGCGTTATGCGTTATGCGTTATGCGTTATGCGTTATGCGTTATGCGTTATGCGTTATGCGTTATGCGTTATGCTTATGCGTTATGCTTATGCCTTATGCGTTATGCGTTATGCGTTATGCGTTATGCGTTATGCGTTATGCGTTATGCGTTATGCGTTATGCGTTATGCGTTATGCGTTATGCGTTATGCGTTATGCGTTATGCGTTATGCGTTATGCGTTATGCGTTATGCGTTATGCGTTATGCGTTATGCGTTATGCGTTATGCGTTATGCGTTATGCGTTATGCGTTATGCGTTATGCGTTATGCGTTATGCGTTATGCGTTATGCGTTATGCGTTATGCGTTATGCGTTATGACTTTTGCATTATGCGTTATGCGTTATGCGTTATGCGTTATGCGTTATGCGTTATGCGTTATGCGTTATGCGTTATGCGTTATGCGTTATGGGCTATGCGTTATGAGTTTTGCGTTACGCGTTATGCGTTATGCGTTATGCGTTATGCGTTATGCGTTATGCGTTATGCGTTATGCGTTATGCGTTATGCGTTATGCGTTATGCGTTATGCGTTATGCGTTATGCGTTATGCGTTATGCGTTATGCTTATGCCTTATGCGTTATGCGTTATGCGTTATGCGTAATGCGTTATGCGTTATGCCATATGCGTTATGCGTTATGACTTTTGCATTATGCGTTATGCGTTATGCGTTATGGGCTATGCGTTATGCCTTATGGTTTATACGTTATGCGTTATGCGTTATGCGTTATGCGTTATGCGTTATGCGTTATGCGTTATGCGTTATGCGTTATGCGTTATGCGTTATGCGTTATGCGTTATGCGTTATGCGTTATGCGTTATGCGTTATGCGTTATGCGTTATGCGTTATGCGTTATGCGTTATGCGTTATGCGTTATGCGTTATGCGTTATGCGTTATGCGTTATGCGTTATGCGTTATGCGTTATGCTTATGCCTTATGCGTTATGCGTTATGCGTTATGCGTTATGCGTTATGCGTTATGCGTAATGCGTTATGCGTTATGCCATATGCGTTATGACTTTTGCATTATGCGTTATGCGTTATGCGTTATGCGTTATGCGTTATGCGTTATGCGTTATGCGTTATGCGTTATGAGTTTTGCGTTACGCGTTACGCGTTATGCGTTATGCGTTATGCGTTATGCGTTATGCGTTATGCGTTATGACTTTTGCATTATGCGTTATGCCATATGCGTTATGCGTTATGCGTTATGCGTTATGCGTTATGCGTTATGCGTTATGCGTTATGCGTTATGCGTTATGCGTTATGCGTTATGCGTTATGCGTTATGCGTTATGCGTTATGCGTTATGCGTTATGCGTTATGCGTTATGCGTTATGCTTATGCGTTATTCGTTATGCGTTATGCGTTATGCGTTGTGCGTCATGCGTTATGCGTTATGCGTTATGCGTTATGCGTTATGCGTTATGCGTTATGCGTTATGCGTTATGCGTTATGCGTTATGCGTTATGCGTTATGCGTTATGCGTTATGCGTTATGCGTTATGCGTTATGCGTTATGCGTTATGCGTTATGCGTTATGCGTTATGCGTTATGCGTTATGCGTTATGCGTTATGCGTTATGCGTTATGCGTTATGCGTTATGCGTTATGCGTTATGCGTTATGCGTTATGCGTTATGCGTTATGCGTTATGCGTTATGCGTTATGCGTTATGCGTTATGCGTTATGCGTTATGCGTTATGCGTTATGCGTTATGCGTTATGCGTTATGCGTTATGCGTTATGCGTTATGCGTTATGCGTTATGCGTTATGCGTTATGCGTTATGCGTTATGCGTTATGCGTTATGCGTTATGCGTTATGCGTTATGCGTTATGCGTTATGCGTTATGCGTTATGCGTTATGCGTTATGCGTTATGCGTTATGCGTTATGCGTTATGGGCTATGCGTTATGAGTTTTGCGTTACGCGTTATGCGTTATGCGTTATGCGTTATGCGTTATGCGTTATGCGTTATGCGTTATGCGTTATGCGTTATGCGTTATGCGTTATGCGTTATGCGTTATGCGTTATGCGTTATGCGTTATGCGTTATGCGTTATGCGTTATGCTTATGCCTTATGCGTTATGCGTTATGCGTTATGCGTAATGCGTTATGCGTTATGCCATATGCGTTATGCGTTATGACTTTTGCATTATGCGTTATGCGTTATGCGTTATGGGCTATGCGTTATGCCTTATGGTTTATACGTTATGCGTTATGCGTTATGCGTTATGCGTTATGCGTTATGCGTTATGCGTTATGCGTTATGCGTTATGCGTTATGCGTTATGCGTTATGCGTTATGCGTTATGCGTTATGCGTTATGCGTTATGCGTTATGCGTTATGCGTTATGCGTTATGCGTTATGCGTTATGCGTTATGCGTTATGCTTATGCCTTATGCGTTATGCGTTATGCGTTATGCGTTATGCGTTATGCGTAATGCGTTATGCGTTATGCCATATGCGTTATGACTTTTGCATTATGCGTTATGCGTTATGCGTTATGCGTTATGCGTTATGCGTTATGCGTTATGCGTTATGAGTTTTGCGTTACGCGTTACGCGTTATGCGTTATGCGTTATGCGTTATGCGTTATGCGTTATGCGTTATGACTTTTGCATTATGCGTTATGCCATATGCGTTATGCGTTATGCGTTATGCGTTATGCGTTATGCGTTATGCGTTATGCGTTATGCGTTATGCGTTATGCGTTATGCGTTATGCGTTATGCGTTATGCGTTATGCGTTATGCGTTATGCGTTATGCGTTATGCGTTATGCGTTATGCGTTATGCGTTATGCGTTATGCGTTATGCTTATGCGTTATTCGTTATGCGTTATGCGTTATGCGTTGTGCGTCATGCGTTATGCGTTATGCGTTATGCGTTATGCGTTATGCGTTATGCGTTATGCGTTATGCGTTATGCGTTATGCGTTATGCGTTATGCGTTATGCGTTATGCGTTATGCGTTATGCGTTATGCGTTATGCGTTATGCGTTATGCGTTATGCGTTATGCGTTATGCGTTATGCGTTATGCGTTATGCGTTATGCGTTATGCGTTATGCGTTATGCGTTATGCGTTATGCGTTATGCGTTATGCGTTATGCGTTATGCGTTATGCGTTATGCGTTATGCGTTATGCGTTATGCGTTATGCGTTATGCGTTATGCGTTATGCGTTATGCGTTATGCGTTATGCGTTATGCGTTATGCGTTATGCGTTATGCGTTATGCGTTATGCGTTATGCGTTATGCGTTATGCGTTATGCGTTATGCGTTATGCGTTATGCGTTATGCGTTATGCGTTATGCGTTATGCGTTATGCGTTATGCGTTATGCGTTATGCGTTATGCGTTATGCGTTATGCGTTATGCGTTATGCGTTATGCGTTATGCGTTATGCGTTATGCGTTATGCGTTATGCGTTATGCGTTATGCGTTATGCGTTATGCGTTATGCGTTATGCGTTATGCGTTATGCGTTATGAGTTTTGCGTTACGCGTTACGCGTTATGCGTTATGCGTTATGCGTTATGCGTTATGCGTTATGCGTTATGCGTTATGCTTATGCCTTATGCGTTATGCGTTATGCGTTATGAGTTATGCGTTATGCGTAATGCGTTATGCGTTATGCGTTATGCGTTATGCGTTATGCGTTATGCGTTATGCGTTATGCGTTATGCGTTATGCGTTATGCATTATGCGTTATGCGTTATGCGTTATGCGTTATGCGTTATGCGTTATGCGTTATGCGTTATGCGTTATGCGTTATGCGTTATGCGTTATGCGTTATGCGTTATGCGTTATGCGTTATGCGTTATGCGTTATGCGTTATGCGTTATGCGTTATGCGTTATGCGTTATGCGTTATGCGTTATGCGTTATGCGTTATGCGTTATGCGTTATGCGTTATGCGTTATGCGTTATGCGTTATGCGTTATGCGTTATGCGTTATGCGTTATGCGTAATGCGTTATGCGTTATCGGCTTTGCGTTAAGCGTTATGGGTTATGCGTTATCCGTTATGGATTATGCGTTATGCGTTATGCGTTATGCGTTATGCGTAATGCGTTATGCGTTATGCGTTATGGGCTATGCGTTATGAGTTTTGCGTTACGCGTTATGCGTTATGCGTTATGCGTTATGCGTTATGCGTTATGCGTTATGCGTTATGCGTTATGCGTTATGCGTTATGCGTTATGCGTTATGCGTTATGCGTAATGCGTTATGCGTTATGCCATATGCGTTATGCGTTATGACTTTTGCATTATGCGTTATGCGTTATGCGTTATGGGCTATGCGTTATGCGTTATGACTTTTGCATTATGCGTTATGCGTTATGCGTTATGGGCTATGCGTTATGCCTTATGGTTTATACGTTATGCGTTATGCGTTATGCGTTATGCGTTATGCGTTATGCGTTATGCGTTATGCGTTATGCGTTATGCGTTATGCGTTATGCGTTATGCGTTATGCGTTATGCGTTATGCGTTATGCGTTATGCGTTATGCGTTATGCTTATGCCTTATGCGTTATGCGTTATGCGTTATGCGTTATGCGTAATGCGTTATGCGTTATGCTTATGCCTTATGCGTTATGCGTTATGCGTTATGCGTTATGCGTAATGCGTTATGCGTTATGACTTTTGCATTATGCGTTATGCGTTATGCGTTATGGGCTATGCGTTATGCCTTATGGTTTATACGTTATGCGTTATGCGTTATGCGTTATGCGTTATGCGTTATGCGTAATGCGTTATGCGTTATGCCATATGCGTTATGCGTTATGACTTTTGCATTATGCGTTATGCGTTATGCGTTATGCGTTATGCGTTATGCGTTATGCGTTATGCGTTATGCGTTATGCGTTATGCGTTATGCGTTATGCGTTATGCGTTATGCGTTATGCGTTATGCGTTATGCGTTATGCGTTATGCGTTATGCGTTATGAGTTTTGCGTTACGCGTTACGCGTTATGCGTTATGCGTTATGCGTTATGCGTTATGCGTTATGCGTTATGCTTATGCCTTATGCGTTATGCGTTATGCGTTATGAGTTATGCGTTATGCGTAATGCGTTATGCGTTATGCGTTATGCGTTATGCGTTATGCGTTATGCGTTATGCGTTATGCGTTATGCGTTATGCGTTATGCGTTATGCGTTATGCGTTATGCCATATGCGTTATGCGTTATGACTTTTGCATTATGCGTTATGCGTTATGCGTTATGGGCTATGCGTTATGCGTTATGACTTTTGCATTATGCGTTATGCGTTATGCGTTATGGGCTATGCGTTATGCCTTATGGTTTATACGTTATGCGTTATGCGTTATGCGTTATGCGTTATGCGTTATGCGTTATGCGTTATGCGTTATGCGTTATGCGTTATGCGTTATGCGTTATGCGTTATGCGTTATGCGTTATGCGTTATGCGTTATGCGTTATGCGTTATGCTTATGCCTTATGCGTTATGCGTTATGCGTTATGCGTTATGCGTAATGCGTTATGCGTTATGCTTATGCCTTATGCGTTATGCGTTATGCGTTATGCGTTATGCGTTATGCGTAATGCGTTATGCGTTATGACTTTTGCATTATGCGTTATGCGTTATGCGTTATGCGTTATGCGTTATGCGTTATGCGTTATGCGTTATGCGTTATGCGTTATGCGTTATGCGTTATGCGTTATGCGTTATGCGTTATGCGTTATGCGTTATGCGTTATGCGTTATGCGTTATGCGTTATGCGTTATGCGTTATGCGTTATGCGTTATGCGTTATGCGTTATGCGTTATGCGTTATGCGTTATGCGTTATGCGTTATGCGTTATGCGTTATGCGTTATGCGTTATGCGTTATGCGTTATGCGTTATGCGTTATGCGTTATGCGTTATGCGTTATGCGTTATGCGTTATGCGTTATGCGTTATGCGTTATGCGTTATGCGTTATGCGTTATGAGTTTTGCGTTACGCGTTACGCGTTATGCGTTATGCGTTATGCGTTATGCGTTATGCGTTATGCGTTATGCTTATGCCTTATGCGTTATGCGTTATGCGTTATGAGTTATGCGTTATGCGTAATGCGTTATGCGTTATGCGTTATGCGTTATGCGTTATGCGTTATGCGTTATGCGTTATGCGTTATGCGTTATGCGTTATGCGTTATGCGTTATGCGTTATGCGTTATGCCATATGCGTTATGCGTTATGACTTTTGCATTATGCGTTATGCGTTATGCGTTATGGGCTATGCGTTATGCGTTATGACTTTTGCATTATGCGTTATGCGTTATGCGTTATGGGCTATGCGTTATGCCTTATGGTTTATACGTTATGCGTTATGCGTTATGCGTTATGCGTTATGCGTTATGCGTTATGCGTTATGCGTTATGCGTTATGCGTTATGCGTTATGCGTTATGCGTTATGCGTTATGCGTTATGCGTTATGCGTTATGCGTTATGCGTTATGCGTTATGCGTTATGCTTATGCCTTATGCGTTATGCGTTATGCGTTATGCGTTATGCGTAATGCGTTATGCGTTATGCTTATGCCTTATGCGTTATGCGTTATGCGTTATGCGTTATGCGTTATGCGTAATGCGTTATGCGTTATGACTTTTGCATTATGCGTTATGCGTTATGCGTTATGCGTTATGCGTTATGCGTTATGCGTTATGCGTTATGCGTTATGCGTTATGCGTTATGCGTTATGCGTTATGCGTTATGCGTTATGCGTTATGCGTTATGCGTTATGCGTTATGCGTTATGCGTTATGCGTTATGCGTTATGCGTTATGCGTTATGCGTTATGCGTTATGCGTTATGCGTTATGCGTTATGCGTTATGCGTTATGCGTTATGCTTTATGCGTTATGCGTTATGCGTTATGCGTTATGCGTTATGCGTTATGCGTTATGCGTAATGCGTTATGCGTTATGCGTTATGGGCTATGCGTTATGAGTTTTGCGTTACGCGTTATGCGTTATGCGTTATGCGTTATGCGTTATGCGTTATGCGTTATGCGTTATGCGTTATGCGTTATGCGTTATGCGTTATGCGTTATGCGTTATGCGTTATGCTTATGCCTTATGCGTTATGCGTTATGCGTTATGCGTAATGCGTTATGCGTTATGCCATATGCGTTATGCGTTATGACTTTTGCATTATGCGTTATGCGTTATGCGTTATGCCTTATGGTTTATACGTTATGCGTTATGCGTTATGCGTTATGCGTTATGCGTTATGCGTTATGCGTTATGCGTTATGCGTTATGCGTTATGCGTTATGCGTTATGCGTTATGCGTTATGCGTTATGCGTTATGCGTTATGCGTTATGCGTTATGCGTTATGCGTTATGCGTTATGCGTTATGCGTTATGCGTTATGCGTTATGCGTTATGCGTTATGCGTTATGCGTTATGCGTTATGCGTTATGCGTTATGAGTTTTGCGTTACGCGTTACGCGTTATGCGTTATGCGTTATGCGTTATGCGTTATGCGTTATGCGTTATGCTTATGCCTTATGCGTTATGAGTTATGCGTTATGCGTTATGCGTTATGCGTAATGCGTAATGCGTTATGCGTTATGCGTTATGCGTTATGCGTTATGCGTTATGCGTTATGCGTTATGCGTTATGCGTTATGCGTTATGCGTTTTGCGTTATGCGTTATGCGTTATGCGTTATGCGTTATGCGTTATGCGTTATGCGTTATGCGTTATGCGTTATGAGTTTTGCGTTACGCGTTACGCGTTATGCGTTATGCGTTATGCGTTATGCGTTATGCGTTATGCGTTATGCGTTATGCGTTATGCTTATGCCTTATGCGTTATGCGTTATGCGTTATGCGTTATGCGTTATGCGTAATGCGTTATGCGTTATGCGTTATGCGTTATGCGTTATGCGTTGTGCGTTATGCGTTATGCGTTATGCGTTATGCGTTATGCGTTATGCGTTATGCGTTATGCGTTATGCGTTATGCGTTATGCGTTATGCGTTATGCGTTATGCGTTATGCGTTATGCGTTATGCGTTATGCGTTATGCGTTATGCGTTATGCGTTATGCGTTATGCGTTATGCGTTATGCGTTATGCGTTATGCGTTATGCGTTATGCGTTATGCGTTATGCGTTATGCGTTATGCGTTATGCGTTATGCGTTATGCGTTATGCGTTATGCGTTATGCGTTATGCGTTATGCGTTATGCGTTATGCGTTATGCTTATGCGTTATGCTTATGCGTTATGCGTTATGCGTTATGCGTTATGCGTTATGCTTATGCGTTATGCTTATGCGTTATGCGTTATGCGTTATGCGTTGTGCGTCATGCGTTATGCGTTATGCGTTATGCGTTATGCGTTATGCGTTATGCGTTATGCGTTATGCGTTATGCGTTATGCGTTATGCGTTATGCGTTATGCGTTATGCGTTATGCGTTATGCGTTATGCGTTATGCGTTATGCGTTATGCGTTATGCGTTATGCGTTATGCGTTATGCGTTATGCGTTATGCGTTATGCGTTATGCGTTATGCGTTATGCGTTATGCGTTATGCGTTATGCGTTATGCGTTATGCGTTATGCGTTATGCGTTATGCGTTATGCGTTATGCGTTATGCGTTATGCGTTATGCGTTATGCGTTATGCGTTATGCGTTATGCGTTATGCGTTATGCGTTATGCGTTATGCGTTATGCGTTATGCGTTATGCGTTATGCGTTATGCGTTATGCGTTATGCGTTATGCGTTATGCTTATGCCTTATGCGTTATGCGTTATGCGTTATGCGTTATGCGTTATGCGTTATGCGTTATGCGTTATGCGTTATGCGTTATGCGTTATGCGTTATGCGTTATGCGTTATGCGTTATGCGTTATGCGTTATGCGTTATGCGTTATGCGTTATGCGTTATGCGTTATGCGTTATGCGTTATGCGTTATGCGTTATGCGTTATGCGTTATGCGTTATGCGTTATGCGTTATGCGTTATGCGTTATGCGTTATGCGTTATGCGTTATGCGTTATGCGTTATGCGTTATGCGTTATGCGTTATGCGTTATGCGTTATGCGTTATGCGTTATGCGTTATGCGTTATGCGTTATGCGTTATGCGTTATGCGTTATGCGTTATGCGTTATGCGTTATGCGTTATGCGTTATGCGTTATGCGTTATGCGTTATGCGTTATGCGTTATGCGTTATGCGTTATGCGTTATGCGTTATGCGTTATGCGTTATGCGTTGTGCGTTATGCGTTGTGCGTCATGCGTTATGCGTTATGCGTTCTGCGTTATGCGTTATGCGTTATGCGTTTTGCGTTATGCGTTATGCGTTATGCGTTATGCGTTATGCGTTATGCGTTATGCGTTATGCGTTATGCGTTATGCGTTATGCGTTATGCGTTATGCGTTATGCGTTATGCGTTATGCGTTATGCGTTATGCGTTATGCGTTATGCGTTATGCGTTATGCGTTATGCGTTATGCGTTATGCGTTATGCGTTATGCGTTATGCGTTATGCGTTATGCGTTATGCGTTATGCGTTATGCGTTATGCGTTATGCGTTATGCGTTATGCGTTATGCGTTATGCGTTATGCGTTATGCGTTATGCGTTATGCGTTATGCGTTATGCGTTATGCGTTATGCGTTATGCGTTATGCGTTATGCGTTATGCGTTATGCTTATGCCTTATGCGTTATGCGTTATGCGTTATGCGTTATGCGTTATGCGTTATGCGTTATGCGTTATGCGTTATGCGTTATGCGTTATGCGTTATGCGTTATGCGTTATGCGTTATGCGTTATGCGTTATGCGTTATGCGTTATGCGTTATGCGTTATGCGTTATGCGTTATGCGTTATGCGTTATGCGTTATGCGTTATGCGTTATGCGTTATGCGTTATGCGTTATGCGTTATGCGTTATGCGTTATGCGTTATGCGTTATGCGTTATGCGTTATGCGTTATGCGTTATGCGTTATGCGTTATGCGTTATGCGTTATGCGTTATGCGTTATGCGTTATGCGTTATGCGTTATGCGTTATGCGTTATGCGTTATGCGTTATGCGTTATGCGTTATGCGTTATGCGTTATGCGTTATGCGTTATGCGTTATGCGTTATGCGTTGTGCGTTATGCGTTGTGCGTCATGCGTTATGCGTTATGCGTTCTGCGTTATGCGTTATGCGTTATGCGTTTTGCGTTATGCGTTATGCGTTATGCGTTATGCGTTATGCGTTATGCGTTATGCGTTATGCGTTATGCGTTATGCGTTATGCGTTATGCGTTATGCGTTATGCGTTATGCGTTATGCGTTATGCGTTGTGCGTCATGCGTTATGCGTTATGCGTTATGCGTTATGCGTTATGCGTTATGCGTTATGCGTTATGCGTTATGCGTTATGCGTTATGCGTTATGCGTTATGCGTTGTGCGTCATGCGTTATGCGTTATGCGTTATGCGTTATGCGTTATGCGTTATGCGTTATGCGTTATGCGTTATGCGTTATGCGTTATGCGTTATGCGTTATGCGTTATGCGTTATGCGTTATGCGTTATGCGTTATGCGTTATGCGTTATGCGTTATGCGTTATGCGTTATGCGTTATGCGTTATGCGTTATGCGTTATGCGTTATGCGTTGTGCGTTATGCGTTGTGCGTCATGCGTTATGCGTTATGCGTTCTGCGTTATGCGTTATGCGTTATGCGTTTTGCGTTATGCGTTATGCGTTATGCGTTATGCGTTATGCGTTATGCGTTATGCGTTATGCGTTATGCGTTATGCGTTATGCGTTATGCGTTATGCGTTATGCGTTATGCGTTATGCGTTATGCGTTATGCGTTATGCGTTATGCGTTATGCGTTATGCGTTATGCGTTATGCGTTATGCGTTATGCGTTATGCGTTATGCGTTATGCGTTATGCGTTATGCGTTATGCGTTATGCGTTATGCGTTATGCGTTATGCGTTATGCGTTATGCGTTATGCGTTATGCGTTATGCGTTATGCGTTATGCGTTATGCTTATGCCTTATGCGTTATGCGTTATGCGTTATGCGTTATGCGTTATGCGTTATGCGTTATGCGTTATGCGTTATGCGTTATGCGTTATGCGTTATGCGTTATGCGTTATGCGTTATGCGTTATGCGTTATGCGTTATGCGTTATGCGTTATGCGTTATGCGTTATGCGTTATGCGTTATGCGTTATGCGTTATGCGTTATGCGTTATGCGTTATGCGTTATGCGTTATGCGTTATGCGTTATGCGTTATGCGTTATGCGTTATGCGTTATGCGTTATGCGTTATGCGTTATGCGTTATGCGTTATGCGTTATGCGTTATGCGTTATGCGTTATGCGTTATGCGTTATGCGTTATGCGTTATGCGTTATGCGTTATGCGTTATGCGTTATGCGTTATGCGTTATGCGTTATGCGTTATGCGTTATGCGTTATGCGTTATGCGTTATGCGTTATGCGTTATGCGTTATGCGTTATGCGTTATGCGTTATGCGTTATGCGTTATGCGTTATGCGTTATGCGTTATGCGTTATGACTTTTGCATTATGCGTTATGCGTTATGCTTTATGGGCTATGCGTTATGCCTTATGGTTTATACGTTATGCGTTATGCGTTATGCGTTATGCGTTATGCGTTATGCGTTATGCGTTATGTGTTATGCGTTATGCGTTATGCGTTATGCGTTATGCGTTATGCGTTATGCGTTATGCGTTATGCGTTATGCGTTATGCGTTATGCGTTATGCGTTATGCGTTATGCGTTATGCGTTATGCGTTATGCGTTATGCGTTATGCGTTATGCGTTATGCGTTATGCGTTATGCGTTATGCGTTATGCGTTATGACTTTTGCATTATGCGTTATGCGTTATACGTTATGGGCTATGCGTTATGCCTTATGGTTTATACGTTATGCGTTATGCGTTATGCGTTATGCGTTATGCGTTATGCGTTATGCGTTATGCGTTATGCGTTATGCGTTATGCGTTATGCGTTATGCGTTATGCGTTATGCGTTATGCGTTATGCGTTATGCGTTATGCGTTATGCGTTATGCGTTATGCGTTATGCGTTATGCGTTATGCGTTATGCGTTATGCGTTATGCGTTATGCGTTATGCGTTATGCGTTATGAGTTTTGCGTTACGCGTTACGCGTTATGCGTTATGCGTTATGCGTTATGCGTTATGCGTTATGCGTTATGCGTTATGCGTTATGCGTTGTGCGTTATGCGTTGTGCGTCATGCGTTATGCGTTATGCGTTATGCGTTATGCGTTATGCGTTATGCGTTATGCGTTATGCGTTATGCGTTATGCGTTATGCGTTATGCGTTATGCGTTATGCGTTATGCGTTATGCGTTATGCGTTATGCGTTATGCGTTATGCTTATGCCTTATGCGTTATGCGTTATGCGTTATGCGTTATGCGTAATGCGTTATGCGTTATGCGTTATGCGTTATGCGTTATGCGTTATGCGTTATGCGTTATGCGTTATGCGTTATGCGTTATGCGTTATGCGTTATGACTTTTGCATTATGCGTTATGCGTTATGCGTTATGCGTTATGCGTTATGCGTTATGACTTTTGCATTATGCGTTATGCGTTATGCGTTATGCGTTATGCGTTATGCGTTATGCTTATGCCTTATGCGTTATGCGTTATGCGTTATGCGTTATGCGTAATGCGTTATGCGTTATGCGTTATGGGCTATGCGTTATGAGTTTTGCGTTACGCGTTATGCGTTATGCGTTATGCGTTATGCGTTATGCGTTATGCGTTATGCGTAATGCGTTATGCGTTATGCCATATGCGTTATGCGTTATGACTTTTGCATTATGCGTTATGCGTTATGCGTTATGCCTTATGGTTTATACGTTATGCGTTATGCGTTATGCGTTATGCGTTATGCGTTATGCGTTATGCGTTATGCGTTATGCGTTATGCGTTATGCGTTATGCGTTATGCGTTATGCGTTATGCGTTATGCGTTATGCGTTATGCGTTATGCGTTATGCGTTATGCGTTATGCGTTATGAGTTTTGCGTTACGCGTTACGCGTTATGCGTTATGCGTTATGCGTTATGCGTTATGCGTTATGCGTTATGCGTTATGCTTATGCCTTATGCGTTATGCGTTATGCGTTATGCGTTATGCGTAATGCGTTATGCGTTATGCGTTATGCGTTATGCGTTATGCGTTATGCGTTATGCGTTATGCGTTATGCGTTATGCGTTATGCGTTATGCGTTATGCGTTATGCGTTATGCGTTATGCGTTATGCGTTATGCGTTATGCGTTATGCGTTATGCGTTATGCGTTATGCGTTATGCGTTATGCGTTATGCGTTATGCGTTATGCGTTATGCGTTATGCTTATGCCTTATGCGTTATGCGTTATGCGTTATGCGTAATGCGTTATGCGTTATGCCATATGCGTTATGCGTTATGACTTTTGCATTATGCGTTATGCGTTATGCGTTATGCCTCATGGTTTATACGTTATGCGTTATGCGTTATGCGTTATGCGTTATGCGTTATGCGTTATGCGTTATGCGTTATGCGTTATGCGTTATGCGTTATGCGTTATGCGTTATGCGTTATGCGTTATGCGTTATGCGTTATGCGTTATGCGTTATGCGTTATGAGTTTTGCGTTACGCGTTACGCGTTATGCGTTATGCGTTATGCTTATGCCTTATGCGTTATGCGTTATGCGTTATGCGTTATGCGTTATGCGTAATGCGTTATGCGTTATGCGTTATGCGTTATGCGTTATGCGTTATGCGTTATGCGTTATGCGTTATGCGTTATGCGTTATGCGTTATGCGTTATGCGTTATGCGTTATGCGTTATGCGTTATGCGTTATGCGTTATGCGTTATGCGTTATGCGTTATGCGTTATGCGTTATGCGTTATGCGTTATGCGTTATGCGTTATGCGTTATGCGTTATGCGTTATGCGTTATGCGTTATGCGTTATGCGTTATGCGTTATGCGTTATGCGTTATGCGTTATGCGTTATGCGTTATGCGTTATGCGTTATGCGTTATGCGTTATGCGTTATGCGTTATGCGTTATGCGTTATGCGTTATGCGTTATGCGTTATGCGTTATGCGTTATGCGTTATGCGTTATGCGTTATGCGTTATGCGTTATGCGTTATGCGTTATGCGTAATGCGTTATGCGTTATGCGTTATGGGCTATGCGTTATGAGTTTTGCGTTACGCGTTATGCGTTATGCGTTATGCGTTATGCGTTATGCGTTATGCGTTATGCGTTATGCGTTATGCGTTATGCGTTATGCGTTATGCGTTATGCGTTATGCGTTATGCGTTATGCGTTATGCGTTATGAGTTTTGCGTTACGCGTTACGCGTTATGCGTTATGCGTTATGCGTTATGCGTTATGCGTTATGCGTTATGCGTTATGCTTATGCCTTATGCGTTATGAGTTATGCGTTATGCGTTATGCGTTATGCGTAATGCGTTATGCGTTATGCGTTATGCGTTATGCGTTATGCGTTATGCGTTATGCGTTATGCGTTATGCGTTATGCGTTATGCGTTATGCCTTATGCGTTATGAGTTATGCGTTATGAGTTTTGCGTTACGCGTTATGCGTTATGCGTTATGCGTTATGCGTTATGCGTTATGCGTTATGCGTTATGCGTTATGCGTTATGCGTTATGCGTTATGCGTTATGCGTTATGCGTTATGCGTTATGCGTTATGCGTTATGCGTTATGCGTTATGCGTTATGCGTTATGCGTTATGCTTATGCCTTACGCGTTATGCGTTATGCGTTATGCGTAATGCGTTATGCGTTATGCCATATGCGTTATGCGTTATGACTTTTGCATTATGCGTTATGCGTTATGCGTTATGGGCTATGCGTTATGCCTTATGGTTTATACGTTATGCGTTATGCGTTATGCGTTATGCGTTATGCGTTATGCGTTATGCGTTATGCGTTATGCGTTATGCGTTATGCGTTATGCGTTATGCGTTATGCGTTATGCGTTATGCGTTATGCGTTATGCGTTATGCGTTATGCGTTATGCTTATGCCTTATGCGTTATGCGTTATGCGTTATGCGTTATGCGTTATGCGTTATGCGTTATGCGTAATGCGTTATGCGTTATGCCATATGCGTTATGACTTTTGCATTATGCGTTATGCGTTATGCGTTATGCGTTATGCGTTATGCGTTATGCGTTATGAGTTTTGCGTTACGCGTTACGCGTTATGCGTTATGCGTTATGCGTTATGCGTTATGCGTTATGCGTTATGCGTTATGACTTTTGCATTATGCGTTATGCCATATGCGTTATGCGTTATGCGTTATGCGTTATGCGTTATGCGTTATGCGTTATGCGTTATGCGTTATGCGTTATGCGTTATGCGTTATGCGTTATGCGTTATGCGTTATGCGTTATGCGTTATGCGTTATGCGTTATGCTTATGCGTTATTCGTTATGCGTTCGTTATGCGTTGTGCGTCATGCGTTATGCGTTATGCGTTATGCGTTATGCGTTATGCGTTATGCGTTATGCGTTATGCGTTATGCGTTATGCGTTATGCGTTATGCGTTATGCGTTATGCGTTATGCGTTATGCGTTATGCGTTATGCGTTATGCGTTATGCGTTATGCGTTATGCGTTATGCGTTATGCGTTATGCGTTATGCGTTATGCGTTATGCGTTATGCGTTATGCGTTATGCGTTATGCGTTATGCGTTATGCGTTATGCGTTATGCGTTATGCGTTATGAGTTATGCGTTATGCGTTATGCGTTATGCGTTATGCGTTATGCGTTATGCGTTATGCGTTATGCGTTATGCGTTATGCGTTATGCGTTATGCGTTATGCGTTATGCGTTATGCGTTATGCGTTATGCGTTATGCGTTATGCGTTATGCGTTATGCGTTATGCGTTATGCGTTATGCGTTATGCGTTATGCGTTATGCGTTATGCGTTATGCGTTATGCGTTATGAGTTATGCGTTATGCGTTATGCGTTATGCGTTATGCGTTATGCGTTATGCGTTATGCGTTATGCGTTATGCGTTATGCGTTATGCGTTATGCGTTATGCGTTATGCGTTATGCGTTATGCGTTATGCGTTATGCGTTATGCGTTATGCGTTATGCGTTATGCGTTATGCGTTATGCGTTATGCGTTATGCGTTATGCGTTATGCGTTATGCGTAATGCGTTATGCGTTATGCGTTATGCGTTATGCGTTATGCGTTATGCGTTATGCGTTATGCGTTATGCGTTATGCGTTATGCGTTATGCCATATGCGTTATGCGTTATGACTTTTGCATTATGCGTTATGCGTTATGCGTTATGGGCTATGCGTTATGCCTTATGGTTTATACGTTATGCGTTATGCGTTATGCGTTATGCGTTATGCGTTATGCGTTATGCGTTATGCTTATGCCTTATGCGTTATGCGTTATGCGTTATGCGTTATGCGTTATGCGTAATGCGTTATGCGTTATGCTTATGCCTTATGCGTTATGCGTTATGCGTTATGCGTTATGCGTAATGCGTTATGCGTTATGACTTTTGCATTATGCGTTATGCGTTATGGGTTATGCGTTATGCCTTATGGTTTATACGTTATGCGTTATGCGTTATGCGTTATGCGTTATGCGTTATGCGTAATGCGTTATGCGTTATGCCATATGCGTTATGCGTTATGACTTTGGCATTATGCGTTATGCGTTATGCGTTATGGGCTATGCGTTATGCCTTATGGTTTATACGTTATGCGTTATGCGTTATGCGTTATGCGTTATGCGTTATGCGTTATGCGTTATGCGTTATGCGTTATGCGTTATGCGTTATGCGTTATGCGTAATGCGTTATGCGTTATGCCATATGCGTTATGCGTTATGACTTTTGCATTATGCGTTATGCGTTATGCGTTATGGGCTATGCGTTATGCCTTATGGTTTATACGTTATGCGTTATGCGTTATGCGTTATGCGTTATGCGTTATGCGTTATGCTTATGCCTTATGCGTTATGCGTTATGCGTTATGCGTTATGCGTTATGCGTAATGCGTTATGCGTTATGCTTATGCCTTATGCGTTATGCGTTATGCGTTATGCGTTATGCGTTATGCGTAATGCGTTATGCGTTATGACTTTTGCATTATGCGTTATGCGTTATGCGTTATGGGCTATGCGTTATGCCTTATGGTTTATACGTTATGCGTTATGCGTTATGCGTTATGCGTTATGCGTAATGCGTTATGCGTTATGCCATATGCGTTATGCGTTATGACTTTTGCATTATGCGTTATGCGTTATGCGTTATGGGCTATGCGTTATGCCTTATGGTTTATACGGCGTTATGCGTTATGCGTTATGCGTTATGCGTTATGCGTTATGCGTTATGCGTTATGCGTTATGCGTTATGCGTTATGCGTTATGCGTTATGCGTTATGCGTTATGCGTTATGCGTTATGCGTTATGCGTTATGCGTTATGCGTTATGCGTTATGCGTTATGAGTTTTGCGTTACGCGTTACGCGTTATGCGTTATGCGTTATGCGTTATGCGTTATGCGTTATGCGTTATGCGTTATGCGTTATGCGTTATGCGTTATGCGTTATGCGTTATGCTTATGCCTTATGCGTTATGCGTTATGCGTTATGCGTTATGCGTTATGCGTAATGCGTTATGCGTTATGCGTTATGCGTTATGCGTTATGCGTTATGCGTTATGACTTTTGCATTATGCGTTATGCGTTATGCGTTATGCGTTATGCGTTATGCGTTATGCGTTATGCGTTATGCGTTATGCGTTATGCGTTATGCGTTATGCGTTATGCGTTATGCGTTATGCGTTATGCGTTATGCGTTATGCGTTATGCGTTATGCGTTATGCGTTATGCGTTATGCGTTATGCGTTATGCGTTATGCGTTATGCGTTATGCGTTATGCGTTATGCGTTATGCGTTATGCGTTATACGTCATGGGTAATGCGTAATGCGTTATGCGTTATCGGCTTTGCGTTAAGCGTTATGGGTTATGCGTTATCCGTTATGGATTATGCGTTATGCGTTATGCGTTAAGCGTTATGCGTAATGCGTTATGCGTTATGCGTTATGCGTTATGCGTTATGCGTTATGCGTTATGCGTTATGCGTTATGCGTTATGCGTTATGCGTTATGCGTTATGCGTTATGCGTTATGCGTTATGCGTTATGCGTTATGCGTTATGCGTTATGCGTTATGCGTTATGCGTTATGCGTTATGAGTTTTGCGTTACGCGTTACGCGTTATGCGTTATGCGTTATGCGTTATGCGTTATGCGTTATGCGTTATGCGTTATGCGTTATGCGTTATGCTTATGCCTTATGCGTTATGCGTTATGCGTTATGCGTTATGCGTTATGCGTAATGCGTTATGCGTTATGCGTTATGCGTTATGCGTTATGCGTTATGACTTTTGCATTATGCGTTATGCGTTATGCGTTATGCGTTATGCGTTATGCGTTATGCGTTATGCGTTATGCGTTATGCGTTATGCGTTATGCGTTATGCGTTATGCGTTATGCGTTATGCGTTATGCGTTATGCGTTATGCGTTATGCGTTATGCGTTATGCGTTATGCGTTATGCGTTATGCGTTATGCGTTATGCGTTATGCGTTATGCGTTATGCGTTATGCGTTATGCGTTATGCGTTATGCGTTATGCGTTATGCGTTATGCGTTATGCGTTATGCGTTATGCGTTATGCGTTATGCGTTATGCGTTATGCGTTATGCGTTATGCGTTATGCGTTATGCGTTATGCGTTATGCGTTATGCGTTATGCGTTATGCGTTATGCGTTATGCGTTATGCGTTATGCGTTATGCGTTATGCGTTATGCGTTATGCGTTATGCGTTATGCGTTATGCGTTATGCGTTATGCGTTATACGTCATGGGTAATGCGTAATGCGTTATGCGTTATCGGCTTTGCGTTAAGCGTTATGGGTTATGCGTTATCCGTTATGGATTATGCGTTATGCGTTATGCGTTAAGCGTTATGCGTAATGCGTTATGCGTTATGCGTTATGCGTTATGCGTTATGCGTTATGCGTTATGCGTTATGCGTTATGCGTTATGCGTTATGCGTTATGCGTTATGCGTTATGCGTTATGCGTTATGCGTTATGCGTTATGCGTTATGCGTTATGCGTTATGCGTTATGCGTTATGCGTTATGCGTTATGCGTTATGCGTTATGCGTTATGCGTTATGCGTTATGCGTTATGCGTTATGCGTTATGCGTTATGCGTTATGCGTTATGCGTTATGCGTTAAGCGTTATGCGTAATGCGTTATGCGTTATGCGTTATGCGTTATGCGTTATGCGTTATGCGTTATGCGTTATGCGTTATGCGTTATGCGTTATGCGTTATGCGTTATGCGTTATGCGTTATGCGTTATGCGTTATGCGTTATGCGTTATGCGTTATGCGTTATGCGTTATGCGTTATGCGTTATGCGTTATGCGTTATGCGTTATGCGTTATGCGTTATGCGTTATGCGTTATGCGTTATGCGTTATGCGTTATGCGTTATGCGTTATGCCATATGCGTTATGCGTTATGACTTTTGCATTATGCGTTATGCGTTATGCGTTATGGGCTATGCGTTATGCCTTATGGTTTATACGTTATGCGTTATGCGTTATGCGTTATGCGTTATGCGTTATGCTTATGCCTTATGCGTTATGCGTTATGCGTTATGCGTTATGCGTTATGCGTAATGCGTTATGCGTTATGCTTATGCCTTATGCGTTATGCGTTATGCGTTATGCGTTATGCGTTATGCGTTATGCGTTATGCGTTATGCGTTATGCGTTATGCGTTATGCTTATGCCTTATGCGTTATGCGTTATGCGTTATGCGTTATGCGTTATGCGTAATGCGTTATGCGTTATGCGTTATGCGTTATGCGTTATGCGTTATGCGTTATGACTTTTGCATTATGCGTTATGCGTTATGCGTTATGCGTTATGCGTTATGCGTTATGCGTTATGCGTTATGCGTTATGCGTTATGCGTTATGCGTTATGCGTTATGCGTTATGCGTTATGCGTTATGCGTTATGCGTTATGCGTTATGCGTTATGCGTTATGCGTTATGCGTTATGCGTTATGCGTTATGCGTTATGCTTATGCCTTATGCGTTATGCGTTATGCGTTATGCGTTATGCGTAATGCGTTATGCGTTATGCCATATGCGTTATGCGTTATGACTTTTGCATTATGCGTTATGCGTTATGCGTTATGGGCTATGCGTTATGCCTTATGGTTTATACGTTATGCGTTATGCGTTATGCGTTATGCGTTATGCGTTATGCGTTATGCGTTATGCGTTATGCGTTATGCGTTATGCGTTATGCGTTATGCGTTATGCGTTATGCGTTATGCGTTATGCGTTATGCGTTATGCGTTATGCGTTATGCGTTATGCGTTATGCGTTATGCGTTATGCGTTAGGCGTTATGCGTTATGCGTTATGCGTTATGCGTTATGCGTTATGCGTTATGCGTTATGCGTTATGCGTTATGCGTTATGCGTTATGCGTTATGCGTTATGCGTTATGACTTTTGCATTATGCGTTATGCGTTATGCGTTATGCGTTATGCGTTATGCGTTATGCGTTATGCGTTATGCGTTATGCGTTATGCGTTATGCGTTATGCGTTATGCGTTATGGGCTATGCGTTATGAGTTTTGCGTTACGCGTTATGCGTTATGCGTTATGCGTTATGCGTTATGCGTTATGCGTTATGCGTTATGCGTTATGCGTTATGCGTTATGCGTTATGCGTTATGCGTTATGCGTTATGCGTTATGCGTTATGCGTTATGCGTTATGCGTTATGCGTTATGCGTTATGCGTTATGCGTTATGCGTTATGCGTTATGCGTTATGCGTTATGCGTTATGCGTTATGCGTTATGCGTTATGCGTTATGCCTTATGCGTTATGCGTTATGCGTTATGCGTTATGCGTTATGCGTAATGCGTTATGCGTTATGCGTTATGCGTTATGCGTTATGCGTTATGACTTTTGCATTATGCGTTATGCGTTATGCGTTATGCGTTATGCGTTATGCGTTATGCGTTATGCGTTATGCGTTATGCGTTATGCGTTATGCGTTATGCGTTATGCGTTATGCGTTATGCGTTATGCGTTATGCGTTATGCGTTATGCGTTATGCGTTATGCGTTATGCGTTATGCGTTATGCGTTATGCGTTATGCGTTATGCGTTATGCGTTATGCGTTATGCGTTATGCGTTATGCGTTATGCGTTATGCGTTATGCGTTATGCGTTATGCGTTATGCGTTATGCGTTATGCGTTATGCGTTATGCGTTATGCGTTATGCGTTATGCGTTATGCGTTATGCGTTATGCGTTATGCGTTATGCGTTATGCGTTATGCGTTATGCGTTATGCGTTATGCGTTATGCGTTATGCGTTATGCGTTATGCGTTATGCGTTATGCGTTATGCGTTATGCGTTATGCGTTATGCGTTATGCGTTATGCGTTATACGTCATGGGTAATGCGTAATGCGTTATGCGTTATCGGCTTTGCGTTAAGCGTTATGGGTTATGCGTTATCCGTTATGGATTATGCGTTATGCGTTATGCGTTAAGCGTTATGCGTAATGCGTTATGCGTTATGCGTTATGCGTTATGCGTTATGCGTTATGCGTTATGCGTTATGCGTTATGCGTTATGCGTTATGCGTTATGCGTTATGCGTTATGCGTTATGCGTTATGCGTTATGCGTTATGCGTTATGCGTTATGCGTTATGCGTTATGCGTTATGCGTTATGCGTTATGCGTTATGCGTTATGCGTTATGCGTTATGCGTTATGCGTTATGCGTTATGCGTTATGCGTTATGCGTTATGCGTTATGCGTTATGCGTTAAGCGTTATGCGTAATGCGTTATGCGTTATGCGTTATGCGTTATGCGTTATGCGTTATGCGTTATGCGTTATGCGTTATGCGTTATGCGTTATGCGTTATGCGTTATGCGTTATGCGTTATGCGTTATGCGTTATGCGTTATGCGTTATGCGTTATGCGTTATGCGTTATGCGTTATGCGTTATGCGTTATGCGTTATGCGTTATGCGTTATGCGTTATGCGTTATGCGTTATGCGTTATGCGTTATGCGTTATGCGTTATGCGTTATGCCATATGCGTTATGCGTTATGACTTTTGCATTATGCGTTATGCGTTATGCGTTATGGGCTATGCGTTATGCCTTATGGTTTATACGTTATGCGTTATGCGTTATGCGTTATGCGTTATGCGTTATGCTTATGCCTTATGCGTTATGCGTTATGCGTTATGCGTTATGCGTTATGCGTAATGCGTTATGCGTTATGCTTATGCCTTATGCGTTATGCGTTATGCGTTATGCGTTATGCGTTATGCGTTATGCGTTATGCGTTATGCGTTATGCGTTATGCGTTATGCTTATGCCTTATGCGTTATGCGTTATGCGTTATGCGTTATGCGTTATGCGTAATGCGTTATGCGTTATGCGTTATGCGTTATGCGTTATGCGTTATGCGTTATGACTTTTGCATTATGCGTTATGCGTTATGCGTTATGCGTTATGCGTTATGCGTTATGCGTTATGCGTTATGCGTTATGCGTTATGCGTTATGCGTTATGCGTTATGCGTTATGCGTTATGCGTTATGCGTTATGCGTTATGCGTTATGCGTTATGCGTTATGCGTTATGCGTTATGCGTTATGCGTTATGCGTTATGCTTATGCCTTATGCGTTATGCGTTATGCGTTATGCGTTATGCGTAATGCGTTATGCGTTATGCCATATGCGTTATGCGTTATGACTTTTGCATTATGCGTTATGCGTTATGCGTTATGGGCTATGCGTTATGCCTTATGGTTTATACGTTATGCGTTATGCGTTATGCGTTATGCGTTATGCGTTATGCGTTATGCGTTATGCGTTATGCGTTATGCGTTATGCGTTATGCGTTATGCGTTATGCGTTATGCGTTATGCGTTATGCGTTATGCGTTATGCGTTATGCGTTATGCGTTATGCGTTATGCGTTATGCGTTATGCGTTAGGCGTTATGCGTTATGCGTTATGCGTTATGCGTTATGCGTTATGCGTTATGCGTTATGCGTTATGCGTTATGCGTTATGCGTTATGCGTTATGCGTTATGCGTTATGACTTTTGCATTATGCGTTATGCGTTATGCGTTATGCGTTATGCGTTATGCGTTATGCGTTATGCGTTATGCGTTATGCGTTATGCGTTATGCGTTATGCGTTATGCGTTATGGGCTATGCGTTATGAGTTTTGCGTTACGCGTTATGCGTTATGCGTTATGCGTTATGCGTTATGCGTTATGCGTTATGCGTTATGCGTTATGCGTTATGCGTTATGCGTTATGCGTTATGCGTTATGCGTTATGCGTTATGCGTTATGCGTTATGCGTTATGCGTTATGCGTTATGCGTTATGCGTTATGCGTTATGCGTTATGCGTTATGCGTTATGCGTTATGCGTTATGCGTTATGCGTTATGCGTTATGCGTTATGCGTTATGCGTTATGCGTTATGCGTTATGCGTTATGCGTTATGCGTTATGCGTTATGCGTTATGCGTTATGCGTTATGCGTTATGCGTTATGCGTTATGCGTTATGCGTTATGCGTTATGCTTATGCCTTATGCGTTATGCGTTATGCGTTATGCGTAATGCGTTATGCGTTATGCTATATGCGTTATGCGTTATGACTTTTGCATTATGCGTTATGCGTTATGCGTTATGGGCTATGCGTTATGCCTTATGGTTTATACGTTATGCGTTATGCGTTATGCGTTATGCGTTATGCGTTATGCGTTATGCGTTATGCGTTATGCGTTATGCGTTATGCGTTATGCGTTATGCGTTATGCGTTATGCGTTATGCGTTATGCGTTATGCGTTATGCGTTATGCGTTATGCGTTATGCGTTATGCGTTATGCGTTAGGCGTTATGCGTTATGCGTTATGCGTTATGCGTTATGCGTTATGCGTTATGCGTTATGCGTTATGCGTTATGCGTTATGCGTTATGCGTTATGCGTTATGCGTTATGCGTTATGCGTTATGCGTTATGCGTTATGCGTTATGCGTTATGCGTTATGCGTTATGCGTTATGCGTTATGCGTTATGCGTTATGCGTTATGCGTTATGCGTTATGCGTTATGCGTTATGCGTTATGCGTTATGCGTTATGCGTTATGCGTTATGCGTTATGCGTTATGCGTTATGCGTTATGCGTTATGCGTTATGCGTTATGCGTTATGCGTTATACGTCATGGGTAATGCGTAATGCGTTATGCGTTATCGGCTTTGCGTTAAGCGTTATGGGTTATGCGTTATCCGTTATGGATTATGCGTTATGCGTTATGCGTTAAGCGTTATGCGTAATGCGTTATGCGTTATGCGTTATGCGTTATGCGTTATGCGTTATGCGTTATGCGTTATGCGTTATGCGTTATGCGTTATGCGTTATGCGTTATGCGTTATGCGTTATGCGTTATGCGTTATGCGTTATGCGTTATGCGTTATGCGTTATGCGTTATGCGTTATGCGTTATGCGTTATGCGTTATGCGTTATGCGTTATGCGTTATGCGTTATGCGTTATGCGTTATGCGTTATGCGTTATGCGTTATGCGTTATGCGTTATGCGTTATGCGTTATGCGTTATGCGTTATGCGTTATGCGTTATGCGTTATGCGTTATGCGTTATGCGTTATGCGTTATGCGTTATGCGTTATGCGTTATGCGTTATGCGTTATGCGTTATGCGTTATGCGTTATGCGTTATGCCATATGCGTTATGCGTTATGACTTTTGCATTATGCGTTATGCGTTATGGGCTATGCGTTATGCCTTATGGTTTATACGTTATGCGTTATGCGTTATGCGTTATGCGTTATGCGTTATGCGTTATGCTTATGCCTTATGCGTTATGCGTTATGCGTTATGCGTTATGCGTTATGCGTTATGCGTAATGCGTTATGCGTTATGCTTATGCCTTATGCGTTATGCGTTATGCGTTATGCGTAATGCGTAATGCGTTATGCGTTATGACTTTTGCATTATGCGTTATGCGTTATGCGTTATGGGCTATGCGTTATGCCTTATGGTTTATACGTTATGCGTTATGCGTTATGCGTTATGCGTTATGCGTAATGCGTTATGCGTTATGCCATATGCGTTATGCGTTATGACTTTTGCATTATGCGTTATGCGTTATGCGTTATGGGCTATGCGTTATGCCTTATGGTTTATACGTTATGCGTTATGCGTTATGCGTTATGCGTTATGCGTTATGCGTTATGCGTTATGCGTTATGCGTTATGCGTTATGCGTTATGCGTTATGCGTTATGCGTTATGCGTTATGCGTTATGCGTTATGCGTTATGCGTTATGCGTTATGCGTTATGCGTTATGCGTTATGCGTTATGCGTTATGCGTTATGCTTATGCCTTATGCGTTATGCGTTATGCGTTATGCGTTATGCGTTATGCGTTATGCGTAATGCGTTATGCGTTATGCCATATGCGTTATGCGTTATGACTTTTGCATTATGCGTTATGCGTTATGCGTTATGCGTTATGCGTTATGCGTTATGCGTTATGCGTTATGCGTTATGCGTTATGAGTTTTGCGTTATGCGTTATGCGTTATGCGTTATGCGTTATGCGTTATGCGTTATGCGTTATGAGTTTTGCGTTACGCGTTACGCGTTATGCGTTATGCGTTATGCGTTATGCGTTATGCGTTATGCGTTATGCGTTATGCGTTATGCGTTATGCGTTATGCGTTATGCGTTATGCTTATGCCTTATGCGTTATGCGTTATGCGTTATGCGTTATGCGTTATGCGTAATGCGTTATGCGTTATGCGTTATGCGTTATGCGTTATGCGTTATGCGTTATGACTTTTGCATTATGCGTTATGCGTTATGCGTTATGCGTTATGCGTTATGCGTTATGCGTTATGCGTTATGCGTTATGCGTTATGCGTTATGCGTTATGCGTTATGCGTTATGCGTTATGCGTTATGCGTTATGCGTTATGCGTTATGCGTTATGCGTTATGCGTTATGCGTTATGCGTTATGCGTTATGCGTTATGCGTTATGCGTTATGCGTTATGCGTTATGCGTTATGCGTTATGCGTTATGCGTTATACGTCATGGGTAATGCGTAATGCGTTATGCGTTATCGGCTTTGCGTTAAGCGTTATGGGTTATGCGTTATCCGTTATGGATTATGCGTTATGCGTTATGCGTTAAGCGTTATGCGTAATGCGTTATGCGTTATGCGTTATGCGTTATGCGTTATGCGTTATGCGTTATGCGTTATGCGTTATGCGTTATGCGTTATGCGTTATGCGTTATGCGTTATGCGTTATGCGTTATGCGTTATGCGTTATGCGTTATGCGTTATGCGTTATGCGTTATGCGTTATGAGTTTTGCGTTACGCGTTACGCGTTATGCGTTATGCGTTATGCGTTATGCGTTATGCGTTATGCGTTATGCGTTATGCGTTATGCGTTATGCGTTATGCTTATGCCTTATGCGTTATGCGTTATGCGTTATGCGTTATGCGTTATGCGTAATGCGTTATGCGTTATGCGTTATGCGTTATGCGTTATGCGTTATGACTTTTGCATTATGCGTTATGCGTTATGCGTTATGCGTTATGCGTTATGCGTTATGCGTTATGCGTTATGCGTTATGCGTTATGCGTTATGCGTTATGCGTTATGCGTTATGCGTTATGCGTTATGCGTTATGCGTTATGCGTTATGCGTTATGCGTTATGCGTTATGCGTTATGCGTTATGCGTTATGCGTTATGCGTTATGCGTTATGCGTTATGCGTTATGCGTTATGCGTTATGCGTTATGCGTTATGCGTTATGCGTTATGCGTTATGCGTTATGCGTTATGCGTTATGCGTTATGCGTTATGCGTTATGCGTTATGCGTTATGCGTTATGCGTTATGCGTTATGCGTTATGCGTTATGCGTTATGCGTTATGCGTTATGCGTTATGCGTTATGCGTTATGCGTTATGCGTTATGCGTTATGCGTTATGCGTTATGCGTTATGCGTTATGCGTTATGCGTTATGCGTTATGCGTTATGCGTTATGCGTTATGCGTTATGCGTTATGCGTTATACGTCATGGGTAATGCGTAATGCGTTATGCGTTATCGGCTTTGCGTTAAGCGTTATGGGTTATGCGTTATCCGTTATGGATTATGCGTTATGCGTTATGCGTTAAGCGTTATGCGTAATGCGTTATGCGTTATGCGTTATGCGTTATGCGTTATGCGTTATGCGTTATGCGTTATGCGTTATGCGTTATGCGTTATGCGTTATGCGTTATGCGTTATGCGTTATGCGTTATGCGTTATGCGTTATGCGTTATGCGTTATGCGTTATGCGTTATGCGTTATGCGTTATGCGTTATGCGTTATGCGTTATGCGTTATGCGTTATGCGTTATGCGTTATGCGTTATGCGTTATGCGTTATGCGTTATGCGTTATGCGTTATGCGTTATGCGTTATGCGTTAAGCGTTATGCGTAATGCGTTATGCGTTATGCGTTATGCGTTATGCGTTATGCGTTATGCGTTATGCGTTATGCGTTATGCGTTATGCGTTATGCGTTATGCGTTATGCGTTATGCGTTATGCGTTATGCGTTATGCGTTATGCGTTATGCGTTATGCGTTATGCGTTATGCGTTATGCGTTATGCGTTATGCGTTATGCGTTATGCGTTATGCGTTATGCGTTATGCGTTATGCGTTATGCGTAATGCGTTATGCGTTATGCCATATGCGTTATGCGTTATGACTTTTGCATTATGCGTTATGCGTTATGCGTTATGGGCTATGCGTTATGCCTTATGGTTTATACGTTATGCGTTATGCGTTATGCGTTATGCGTTATGCGTTATGCTTATGCCTTATGCGTTATGCGTTATGCGTTATGCGTTATGCGTTATGCGTAATGCGTTATGCGTTATGCTTATGCCTTATGCGTTATGCGTTATGCGTTATGCGTTATGCGTTATGCGTTATGCGTTATGCGTTATGCGTTATGCGTTATGCGTTATGCTTATGCCTTATGCGTTATGCGTTATGCGTTATGCGTTATGCGTTATGCGTAATGCGTTATGCGTTATGCGTTATGCGTTATGCGTTATGCGTTATGCGTTATGACTTTTGCATTATGCGTTATGCGTTATGCGTTATGCGTTATGCGTTATGCGTTATGCGTTATGCGTTATGCGTTATGCGTTATGCGTTATGCGTTATGCGTTATGCGTTATGCGTTATGCGTTATGCGTTATGCGTTATGCGTTATGCGTTATGCGTTATGCTTATGCCTTATGCGTTATGCGTTATGCGTTATGCGTTATGCGTAATGCGTTATGCGTTATGCCATATGCGTTATGCGTTATGACTTTTGCATTATGCGTTATGCGTTATGCGTTATGGGCTATGCGTTATGCCTTATGGTTTATACGTTATGCGTTATGCGTTATGCGTTATGCGTTATGCGTTATGCGTTATGCGTTATGCGTTATGCGTTATGCGTTATGCGTTATGCGTTATGCGTTATGCGTTATGCGTTATGCGTTATGCGTTATGCGTTATGCGTTATGCGTTATGCGTTATGCGTTATGCGTTATGCGTTATGCGTTATGCGTTAGGCGTTATGCGTTATGCGTTATGCGTTATGCGTTATGCGTTATGCGTTATGCGTTATGCGTTATGCGTTATGCGTTATGCGTTATGCGTTATGCGTTATGCGTTATGACTTTTGCATTATGCGTTATGCGTTATGCGTTATGCGTTATGCGTTATGCGTTATGCGTTATGCGTTATGCGTTATGCGTTATGCGTTATGCGTTATGCGTTATGCGTTATGGGCTATGCGTTATGAGTTTTGCGTTACGCGTTATGCGTTATGCGTTATGCGTTATGCGTTATGCGTTATGCGTTATGCGTTATGCGTTATGCGTTATGCGTTATGCGTTATGCGTTATGCGTTATGCGTTATGCGTTATGCGTTATGCGTTATGCGTTATGCGTTATGCGTTATGCGTTATGCGTTATGCGTTATGCGTTATGCGTTATGCGTTATGCGTTATGCGTTATGCGTTATGCGTTATGCGTTATGCGTTATGCGTTATGCGTTATGCGTTATGCGTTATGCGTTATGCGTTATGCGTTATGCGTTATGCGTTATGCGTTATGCGTTATGCGTTATGCGTTATGCGTTATGCGTTATGCGTTATGCGTTATGCGTTATGCGTTATGCGTTATGCGTTATGCTTATGCCTTATGCGTTATGCGTTATGCGTTATGCGTAATGCGTTATGCGTTATGCTATATGCGTTATGCGTTATGACTTTTGCATTATGCGTTATGCGTTATGCGTTATGGGCTATGCGTTATGCCTTATGGTTTATACGTTATGCGTTATGCGTTATGCGTTATGCGTTATGCGTTATGCGTTATGCGTTATGCGTTATGCGTTATGCGTTATGCGTTATGCGTTATGCGTTATGCGTTATGCGTTATGCGTTATGCGTTATGCGTTATGCGTTATGCGTTATGCGTTATGCGTTATGCGTTATGCGTTATGCGTTAGGCGTTATGCGTTATGCGTTATGCGTTATGCGTTATGCGTTATGCGTTATGCGTTATGCGTTATGCGTTATGCGTTATGCGTTATGCGTTATGCGTTATGCGTTATGCGTTATGCGTTATGCGTTATGCGTTATGCGTTATGCGTTATGCGTTATGCGTTATGCGTTATGCGTTATGCGTTATGCGTTATGCGTTATGCGTTATGCGTTATGCGTTATGCGTTATGCGTTATGCGTTATGCGTTATGCGTTATGCGTTATGCGTTATGCGTTATGCGTTATGCGTTATACGTCATGGGTAATGCGTAATGCGTTATGCGTTATCGGTAATGCGTTATGCGTTATCGGCTTTGCGTTAAGCGTTATGGGTTATGCGTTATCCGTTATGGATTATGCGTTATGCGTTATGCGTTAAGCGTTATGCGTAATGCGTTATGCGTTATGCGTTATGCGTTATGCGTTATGCGTTATGCGTTATGCGTTATGCGTTATGCGTTATGCGTTATGCGTTATGCGTTATGCGTTATGCGTTATGCGTTATGCGTTATGCGTTATGCGTTATGCGTTATGCGTTATGCGTTATGCGTTATGCGTTATGCGTTATGCGTTATGCGTTATGCGTTATGCGTTATGCGTTATGCGTTATGCGTTATGCGTTATGCGTTATGCGTTATGCGTTATGCGTTATGCGTTATGCGTTATGCGTTATGCGTTATGCGTTATGCGTTATGCGTTATGCGTTATGCGTTATGCGTTATGCGTTATGCGTTATGCGTTATGCGTTATGCGTTATGCGTTATGCGTTATGCGTTATGCGTTATGCGTTATGCGTTATGCGTTATGCGTTATGCCATATGCGTTATGCGTTATGACTTTTGCATTATGCGTTATGCGTTATGGGCTATGCGTTATGCCTTATGGTTTATACGTTATGCGTTATGCGTTATGCGTTATGCGTTATGCGTTATGCGTTATGCTTATGCCTTATGCGTTATGCGTTATGCGTTATGCGTTATGCGTTATGCGTTATGCGTAATGCGTTATGCGTTATGCTTATGCCTTATGCGTTATGCGTTATGCGTTATGCGTAATGCGTAATGCGTTATGCGTTATGACTTTTGCATTATGCGTTATGCGTTATGCGTTATGGGCTATGCGTTATGCCTTATGGTTTATACGTTATGCGTTATGCGTTATGCGTTATGCGTTATGCGTAATGCGTTATGCGTTATGCCATATGCGTTATGCGTTATGACTTTTGCATTATGCGTTATGCGTTATGCGTTATGGGCTATGCGTTATGCCTTATGGTTTATACGTTATGCGTTATGCGTTATGCGTTATGCGTTATGCGTTATGCGTTATGCGTTATGCGTTATGCGTTATGCGTTATGCGTTATGCGTTATGCGTTATGCGTTATGCGTTATGCGTTATGCGTTATGCGTTATGCGTTATGCGTTATGCGTTATGCGTTATGCGTTATGCGTTATGCGTTATGCGTTATGCGTTATGCTTATGCCTTATGCGTTATGCGTTATGCGTTATGCGTTATGCGTTATGCGTAATGCGTTATGCGTTATGCCATATGCGTTATGCGTTATGACTTTTGCATTATGCGTTATGCGTTATGCGTTATGCGTTATGCGTTATGCGTTATGCGTTATGCGTTATGCGTTATGAGTTTTGCGTTACGCGTTACGCGTTATGCTTATGCCTTATGCGTTATGCGTTATGCGTTATGCGTTATGCGTTATGCGTTATGCCATATGCGTTATGACTTTTGCATTATGCGTTATGCGTTATGCGTTATGCGTTATGCGTTATGCGTTATGCGTTATGCGTTATGAGTTTTGCGTTACGCGTTACGCGTTATGCGTTATGCGTTATGCGTTATGCGTTATGCGTTATGCTTATGCCTTATGCGTTATGCGTTATGCGTTATGCGTTATGCGTTATGCGTTATGCGTTATGCGTTATGCGTTATGCGTAATGCGTTATGCGTTATGCGTTATGCGTTATGCGTTATGCGTTATGCGTTGTGCGTCATGCGTTATGCGTTATGCGTTATGCGTTATGCGTTATGCGTTATGCGTTATGCGTTATGCGTTATGCGTTATGCGTTATGCGTTATGCGTTATGCGTTATGCGTTATGCGTTATGCGTTATGCGTTATGCGTTATGCGTTATGCGTTATGCGTTATGCGTTATGCGTTATGCGTTATGCGTTATGAGTTTTGCGTTACGCGTTACGCGTTATGCGTTATGCGTTATGCGTTATGCGTTATGCGTTATGCGTTATGCGTTATGCGTTATGCGTTATGCTTATGCCTTATGCGTTATGCGTTATGCGTTATGCGTTATGCGTTATGCGTAATGCGTTATGCGTTATGCGTTATGCGTTATGCGTTATGCGTTATGACTTTTGCATTATGCGTTATGCGTTATGCGTTATGCGTTATGCGTTATGCGTTATGCGTTATGCGTTATGCGTTATGCGTTATGCGTTATGCGTTATGCGTTATGCGTTATGCGTTATGCGTTATGCGTTATGCGTTATGCGTTATGCGTTATGCGTTATGCGTTATGCGTTATGCGTTATGCGTTATGCGTTATGCGTTATGCGTTATGCGTTATGCGTTATGCGTTATGCGTTATGCGTTATGCGTTATGCGTTATGCGTTATGCGTTATGCGTTATGCGTTATGCGTTATGCGTTATGCGTTATGCGTTATGCGTTATGCGTTATGCGTTATGCGTTATGCGTTATGCGTTATGCGTTATGCGTTATGCGTTATGCGTTATGCGTTATGCGTTATGCGTTATGCGTTATGCGTTATGCGTTATGCGTTATGCGTTATGCGTTATGCGTTATACGTCATGGGTAATGCGTAATGCGTTATGCGTTATCGGCTTTGCGTTAAGCGTTATGGGTTATGCGTTATCCGTTATGGATTATGCGTTATGCGTTATGCGTTAAGCGTTATGCGTAATGCGTTATGCGTTATGCGTTATGCGTTATGCGTTATGCGTTATGCGTTATGCGTTATGCGTTATGCGTTATGCGTTATGCGTTATGCGTTATGCGTTATGCGTTATGCGTTATGCGTTATGCGTTATGCGTTATGCGTTATGCGTTATGCGTTATGCGTTATGCGTTATGCGTTATGCGTTATGCGTTATGCGTTATGCGTTATGCGTTATGCGTTATGCGTTATGCGTTATGCGTTATGCGTTATGCGTTATGCGTTATGCGTTAAGCGTTATGCGTAATGCGTTATGCGTTATGCGTTATGCGTTATGCGTTATGCGTTATGCGTTATGCGTTATGCGTTATGCGTTATGCGTTATGCGTTATGCGTTATGCGTTATGCGTTATGCGTTATGCGTTATGCGTTATGCGTTATGCGTTATGCGTTATGCGTTATGCGTTATGCGTTATGCGTTATGCGTTATGCGTTATGCGTTATGCGTTATGCGTTATGCGTTATGCGTTATGCGTAATGCGTTATGCGTTATGCCATATGCGTTATGCGTTATGACTTTTGCATTATGCGTTATGCGTTATGCGTTATGGGCTATGCGTTATGCCTTATGGTTTATACGTTATGCGTTATGCGTTATGCGTTATGCGTTATGCGTTATGCTTATGCCTTATGCGTTATGCGTTATGCGTTATGCGTTATGCGTTATGCGTAATGCGTTATGCGTTATGCTTATGCCTTATGCGTTATGCGTTATGCGTTATGCGTTATGCGTTATGCGTTATGCGTTATGCGTTATGCGTTATGCGTTATGCGTTATGCGTTATGCTTATGCCTTATGCGTTATGCGTTATGCGTTATGCGTTATGCGTTATGCGTAATGCGTTATGCGTTATGCGTTATGCGTTATGCGTTATGCGTTATGCGTTATGACTTTTGCATTATGCGTTATGCGTTATGCGTTATGCGTTATGCGTTATGCGTTATGCGTTATGCGTTATGCGTTATGCGTTATGCGTTATGCGTTATGCGTTATGCGTTATGCGTAATGCGTTATGCGTTATGCGTTATGCGTTATACGTCATGGGTAATGCGTAATGCGTTATGCGTTATCGGCTTTGCGTTAAGCGTTATGGGTTATGCGTTATCCGTTATGGATTATGCGTTATGCGTTATGCGTTAAGCGTTATGCGTAATGCGTTATGCGTTATGCGTTATGCGTTATGCGTTATGCGTTATGCGTTATGCGTTATGCGTTATGCGTTATGCGTTATGCGTTATGCGTTATGCGTTATGCGTTATGCGTTATGCGTTATGCGTTATGCGTTATGCGTTATGACTTTTGCATTATGCGTTATGCGTTATGCGTTATGCGTTATGCGTTATGCGTTATGCGTTATGCGTTATGCGTTATGCGTTATGCGTTATGCGTTATGCGTTATGCGTTATGCGTTATGGGCTATGCGTTATGAGTTTTGCGTTACGCGTTATGCGTTATGCGTTATGCGTTATGCGTTATGCGTTATGCGTTATGCGTTATGCGTTATGCGTTATGCGTTATGCGTTATGCGTTATGCGTTATGCGTTATGCGTTATGCTTATGCCTTATGCGTTATGCGTTATGCGTTATGCGTAATGCGTTATGCGTTATGCCATATGCGTTATGCGTTATGACTTTTGCATTATGCGTTATGCGTTATGCGTTATGCGTTATGCGTTATGAGTTTTGCGTTACGCGTTACGCGTTATGCTTATGCCTTATGCGTTATGCGTTATGCGTTATGCGTTATGCGTTATGCGTTATGCCATATGCGTTATGACTTTTGCATTATGCGTTATGCGTTATGCGTTATGCGTTATGCGTTATGCGTTATGCGTTATGCGTTATGAGTTTTGCGTTACGCGTTACGCGTTATGCGTTATGCGTTATGCGTTATGCGTTATGCGTTATGCTTATGCCTTATGCGTTATGCGTTATGCGTTATGCGTTATGCGTTATGCGTTATGCGTTATGCGTTATGCGTTATGCGTTATGCGTTATGCGTTATGCGTTATGCGTTATGCGTTATGCGTTATGCGTTATGCGTTGTGCGTCATGCGTTATGCGTTATGCGTTATGCGTTATGCGTTATGCGTTATGCGTTATGCGTTATGCGTTATGCGTTATGCGTTATGCGTTATGCGTTATGCGTTATGCGTTATGCGTTATGCGTTATGCGTTATGCGTTATGCGTTATGCGTTATGACTTTTGCATTATGCGTTATGCGTTATGCGTTATGCGTTATGCGTTATGCGTTATGCGTTATGCGTTATGCGTTATGCGTTATGCGTTATGCGTTATGCGTTATGCGTTATGCGTTATGGGCTATGCGTTATGAGTTTTGCGTTACGCGTTATGCGTTATGCGTTATGCGTTATGCGTTATGCGTTATGCGTTATGCGTTATGCGTTATGCGTTATGCGTTATGCGTTATGCGTTATGCGTTATGCGTTATGCGTTATGCGTTATGCTTATGCCTTATGCGTTATGCGTTATGCGTTATGCGTAATGCGTTATGCGTTATGCCATATGCGTTATGCGTTATGACTTTTGCATTATGCGTTATGCGTTATGCGTTATGGGCTATGCGTTATGCCTTATGGTTTATACGTTATGCGTTATGCGTTATGCGTTATGCGTTATGCGTTATGCGTTATGCGTTATGCGTTATGCGTTATGCGTTATGCGTTATGCGTTATGCGTTATGCGTTATGCGTTATGCGTTATGCGTTATGCGTTATGCGTTATGCGTTATGCGTTATGCGTTATGCGTTATGCGTTATGCGTTATGCGTTATGCGTTATGCGTTATGCTTATGCCTTATGCGTTATGCGTTATGCGTTATGCGTTATGCGTAATGCGTTATGCGTTATGCCATATGCGTTATGACTTTTGCATTATGCGTTATGCGTTATGCGTTATGCGTTATGCGTTATGCGTTATGCGTTATGCGTTATGCGTTATGCGTTATGCGTTATGCGTTATGAGTTTTGCGTTACGCGTTACGCGTTATGCGTTATGCGTTATGCGTTATGCGTTATGCTTATGCCTTATGCGTTATGCGTTATGCGTTATGCGTTATGCGTTATGCGTAATGCGTTATGCGTTATGCGTTATGCGTTATGCGTTATGCGTTATGCGTTATGCGTTATGCGTTATGCGTTATGCGTTATGCGTTGTGCGTCATGCGTTATGCGTTATGCGTTATGCGTTATGCGTTATGCGTTATGCGTTATGCGTTATGCGTTATGCGTTATGCGATATGCGTTATGCGTTATGCGTTATGCGTTATGCGTTATGCGTTATGCGTTATGCGTTATGCGTTATGCGTTGTGCGTTATGCGTTATGCGTTATGCATTATGCGTTATGCGTTATGCGTTATGCGCTATGCGTTATGCGTTATGCGTTATGCGTTATGCGTTATGCGTTATGCGTTATGCGTTATGCGTTATGCGTTGTGCGTCATGCGTTATGCGTTATGCGTTATGCGTTATGCGTTATGCGTTATGCGTTATGCGTTATGCGTTATGCGTTATGCGTTATGCGTTATGCGTTATGCGTTATGCGTTATGCGTTATGCGTTATGCGTTATGCGTTATGCGTTATGCGTTATGCGTTATGAGTTTTGCGTTACGCGTTACGCGTTATGCGTTATGCGTTATGCGTTATGCGTTATGCTTATGCCTTATGCGTTATGCGTTATGCGTTATGCGTTATGCGTTATGCGTAATGCGTTATGCGTTATGCGTTATGCGTTATGCGTTATGCGTTATGCGTTATGCGTTATGCGTTATGCGTTATGCGTTATGCGTTGTGCGTCATGCGTTATGCGTTATGCGTTATGCGTTATGCGTTATGCGTTATGCGTTATGCGTTATGCGTTATGCGTTATGCGATATGCGTTATGCGTTATGCGTTATGCGTTATGCGTTATGCGTTATGCGTTATGCGTTATGCGTTATGCGTTATGCGTTATGCGTTATGCGTTATGCGTTATGACTTTTGCATTATGCGTTATGCGTTATGCGTTATGCGTTATGCGTTATGCGTTATGCGTTATGCGTTATGCGTTATGCGTTATGCGTTATGCGTTATGCGTTATGGGCTATGCGTTATGAGTTTTGCGTTACGCGTTATGCGTTATGCGTTATGCGTTATGCGTTATGCGTTATGCGTTATGCGTTATGCGTTATGCGTTATGCGTTATGCGTTATGCGTTATGCTTATGCCTTATGCGTTATGCGTTATGCGTTATGCGTTATGCGTAATGCGTTATGCGTTATGCGTTATGCGTTATGCGTTATGCGTTATGCGTTATGCGTTATGCGTTATGCGTTATGCGTTATGCGTTATGCGTTATGCGTTATGCGTTATGCGTTATGCGTTATGCGTTATGCGTTATGCGTTATGACTTTTGCATTATGCGTTATGCGTTATGCGTTATGCGTTATGCGTTATGCGTTATGCGTTATGCGTTATGACTTTTGCATTATGCGTTATGCCATATGCGTTATGCGTTATGCGTTATGCGTTATGCGTTATGCGTTATGCGTTATGCGTTATGCGTTATGCGTTATGCGTTATGCGTTATGCGTTATGCGTTATGCGTTATGCGTTATGCGTTATGCGTTATGCGTTATGCGTTATGCGTTATGCGTTATGCGTTATGCGTTATGCGTTATGCGTTATGCGTTATGCGTTATGCGTTATGCGTTATGCGTTATGCGTTATGCGTTATGCGTTATGCGTTATGCGTTATGCGTTATGCGTTATGCTTATGCCTTATGCGTTATGCGTTATGCGTTATGCGTTATGCGTAATGCGTTATGCGTTATGCCATATGCGTTATGACTTTTGCATTATGCGTTATGCGTTATGCGTTATGCGTTATGCGTTATGCGTTATGCGTTATGCGTTATGCGTTATGCGTTATGCGTTATGCGTTATGCTTATGCCTTATGCGTTATGCGTTATGCGTTATGCGTTATGCGTAATGCGTTATGCGTTATGCCATATGCGTTATGCGTTATGACTTTTGCATTATGCGTTATGCGTTATGCGTTATGGGCTATGCGTTATGCCTTATGGTTTATACGTTATGCGTTATGCGTTATGCGTTATGCGTTATGCGTTATGCGTTATGCGTTATGCGTTATGCGTTATGCGTTATGCGTTATGCGTTATGCGTTATGCGTTATGCGTTATGCGTTATGCGTTATGCGTTATGCGTTATGCGTTATGCGTTATGCGTTATGCGTTATGCGTTATGCGTTATGCGTTATGCGTTATGCGTTATGCTTATGCCTTATGCGTTATGCGTTATGCGTTATGCGTTATGCGTAATGCGTTATGCGTTATGCCATATGCGTTATGACTTTTGCATTATGCGTTATGCGTTATGCGTTATGCGTTATGCGTTATGCGTTATGCGTTATGCGTTATGCGTTATGCGTTATGCGTTATGAGTTTTGCGTTACGCGTTACGCGTTATGCGTTATGCGTTATGCGTTATGCGTTATGCTTATGCCTTATGCGTTATGCGTTATGCGTTATGCGTTATGCGTTATGCGTAATGCGTTATGCGTTATGCGTTATGCGTTATGCGTTATGCGTTATGCGTTATGCGTTATGCGTTATGCGTTATGCGTTATGCGTTGTGCGTCATGCGTTATGCGTTATGCGTTATGCGTTATGCGTTATGCGTTATGCGTTATGCGTTATGCGTTATGCGTTATGCGATATGCGTTATGCGTTATGCGTTATGCGTTATGCGTTATGCGTTATGCGTTATGCGTTATGCGTTGTGCGTTATGCGTTATGCGTTATGCATTATGCGTTATGCGTTATGCGTTATGCGCTATGCGTTATGCGTTATGCGTTATGCGTTATGCGTTATGCGTTAGGCGTTATGCGTTATGCGTTATGCGTTATGCGTTATGCGTTATGCGTTATGCGTTATGCGTTATGCGTTATGCGTTATGCGTTATGCGTTATGCGTTATGCGTTATGACTTTTGCATTATGCGTTATGCGTTATGCGTTATGCGTTATGCGTTATGCGTTATGCGTTATGCGTTATGCGTTATGCGTTATGCGTTATGCGTTATGCGTTATGCGTTATGGGCTATGCGTTATGAGTTTTGCGTTACGCGTTATGCGTTATGCGTTATGCGTTATGCGTTATGCGTTATGCGTTATGCGTTATGCGTTATGCGTTATGCGTTATGCGTTATGCGTTATGCTTATGCCTTATGCGTTATGCGTTATGCGTTATGCGTTATGCGTAATGCGTTATGCGTTATGCGTTATGCGTTATGCGTTATGCGTTATGCGTTATGCGTTATGCGTTATGCGTTATGCGTTATGCGTTATGCGTTATGCGTTATGCGTTATGCGTTATGCGTTATGCGTTAGGCGTTATGCGTTATGCGTTATGCGTTATGCGTTATGCGTTATGCGTTATGCGTTATGCGTTATGCGTTATGCGTTATGCGTTATGCGTTATGCGTTATGCGTTATGACTTTTGCATTATGCGTTATGCGTTATGCGTTATGCGTTATGCGTTATGCGTTATGCGTTATGCGTTATGCGTTATGCGTTATGCGTTATGCGTTATGCGTTATGCGTTATGCGTTATGGGCTATGCGTTATGAGTTTTGCGTTACGCGTTATGCGTTATGCGTTATGCGTTATGCGTTATGCGTTATGCGTTATGCGTTATGCGTTATGCGTTATGCGTTATGCGTTATGCGTTATGCTTATGCCTTATGCGTTATGCGTTATGCGTTATGCGTTATGCGTAATGCGTTATGCGTTATGCGTTATGCGTTATGCGTTATGCGTTATGCGTTATGCGTTATGCGTTATGCGTTATGCGTTATGCGTTATGCGTTATGCGTTATGCGTTATGCGTTATGCGTTATGCGTTATGCGTTATGCGTTATGCGTTATGACTTTTGCATTATGCGTTATGCGTTATGCGTTATGCGTTATGCGTTATGCGTTATGCGTTATGCGTTATGACTTTTGCATTATGCGTTATGCCATATGCGTTATGCGTTATGCGTTATGCGTTATGCGTTATGCGTTATGCGTTATGCGTTATGCGTTATGCGTTATGCGTTATGCGTTATGCGTTATGCGTTATGCGTTATGCGTTATGCGTTATGCGTTATGCGTTATGCGTTATGCGTTATGCGTTATGCGTTATGCGTTATGCGTTATGCGTTATGCGTTATGCGTTATGCGTTATGCGTTGTGCGTTATGCGTTGTGCGTCATGCGTTATGCGTTATGCGTTATGCGTTATGCGTTATGCGTTATGCGTTATGCGTTATGCGTTATGCGTTATGCGTTATGCGTTATGCGTTATGCGTTATGCGTTATGCGTTATGCGTTATGCGTTATGCGTTATGCGTTATGCGTTATGCGTTATGCGTTATGCGTTATGCGTTATGAGTTTTGCGTTACGCGTTATGCGTTATGCGTTATGCGTTATGCGTTATGCGTTATGCTTATGCCTTATGCGTTATGCGTTATGCGTTATGCGTTATGCGTAATGCGTTATGCGTTATGCGTTATGCGTTATGCGTTATGCGTTATGCGTTATGCGTTATGCGTTATGCGTTATGACTTTTGCATTATGCGTTATGCGTTATGCGTTATGCGTTATGCGTTATACGTCATGGGTAATGCGTAATGCGTTATGCGTTATCGGCTTTGCGTTAAGCGTTATGGGTTATGCGTTATCCCTTATGGATTATGCGTTATGCGTTATGCGTTAAGCGTTATGCGTAATGCGTTATGCGTTATGCGTTATGCGTTATGCGTTATGCGTTATGCGTTATGCGTTATGCGTTATGCGTTATGCGTTATGCGTTATGCGTTATGCGTTATGCGTTATGCGTTATGCGTTATGCGTTATGCGTTATGCGTTATGCGTTATGCGTTATGCGTTATGCGTTATGCGTTATGCGTTATGCGTTATGCGTTATGCGTTATGCGTTATGCGTTATGCGTTATGCGTTATGCGTTATGCGTTGTGCGTTATGCGTTGTGCGTTATGCGTTGTGCGTCATGCGTTATGCGTTATGCGTTATGCGTTATGCGTTATGCGTTATGCGTTATGCGTTATGCGTTATGCGTTATGCGTTATGCGTTATGCGTTATGCGTTATGCGTTATGCGTTATGCGTTATGCGTTATGCGTTATGCGTTATGCGTTATGCGTTATGCGTTATGCGTTATGAGTTTTGCGTTACGCGTTATGCGTTATGCGTTATGCGTTATGCGTTATGCGTTATGCGTTATGCGTTATGCGTTATGCGTTATGCGTTATGCGTTATGCGTTATGCGTTATGCGTTATGCGTTATGCGTTATGCGTTATGCGTTATGCGTTATGCGTTATGCGTTATGCGTTATGCGTTATGCGTTATGCGTTATGCGTTATGCGTTATGCGTTATGCGTTATGCGTTATGCGTTATGCGTTATGCGTTATGCGTTATGCGTTATGCGTTATGCGTTATGCGTTATGCGTTATGCGTTATGCGTTATGCGTTATGCGTTATGCGTTATGCGTTATGCGTTATGCGTTATGCGTTATGCGTTATGCGTTATGCGTTATGCGTTATGCGTTATGCGTTATGCGTTATGCGTTATGCGTTATGCGTTATGCGTTATGCGTTATGCGTTATGCGTTATGCGTTATGCGTTATACGTTATGCGTTATGCGTTATGCGTTATGCGTTATGCGTTATGCGTTATGCGTTATGCGTTATGCGTTATGCGTTATGCGTTATGCGTTATGCGTTATGCGTTATGCGTTATGCGTTATGCGTTATGCGTTATGCGTTATGCGTTATGCGTTATGCGTTATGCGTTATGCGTTATGCGTTATGCGTTATGCGTTATGCGTTATGCGTTATGCGTTATGCGTTATGCGTTATGCGTTATGCGTTATACGTCATGGGTAATGCGTAATGCGTTATGCGTTATCGGCTTTGCGTTAAGCGTTATGGGTTATGCGTTATCCGTTATGGATTATGCGTTATGCGTTATGCGTTAAGCGTTATGCGTTATGCGTTATGCGTTATGCGTTATGCGTTATGCGTTATGCGTTATGCATTATGCGTTATGCGTTATGCGTTATGCGTTATGCGTTATGCGTTATGCGTTATGCGTTATGCGTTATGCGTTATGCGTTATGCGTTATGCGTTATGCGTTATGCGTTATGCGTTATGCGTTATGCGTTATGCGTTATGCGTTATGCGTTATGCGTTATGCGTTATGCGTTATGCGTTATGCGTTATGCGTTATGCGTTATGCGTTATGCGTTATGCGTTATGCGTTATGCGTTATGCGTTATGCGTTATGCGTTATGCGTTATGCGTTATGCGTTATGCGTTATGCGTTATGCGTTATGCGTTATGCGTTATGCGTTATGCGTTATGCGTTATGCGTTATGCGTTATGCGTTATGCGTTATGCGTTATGCGTTATGCGTTATGCGTTATGCGTTATGCGTTATGCGTTATGGGCTATGCGTTATGAGTTTTGCGTTACGCGTTATGCGTTATGCGTTATGCGTTATGCGTTATGCGTTATGCGTTATGCGTTATGCGTTATGCGTTATGCGTTATGCGTTATGCGTTATGCGTTATGCTTATGCCTTATGCGTTATGCGTTATGCGTTATGCGTTATGCGTTATGCGTTATGCGTTATGCGTTATGCGTTATGCGTTATGCGTTATGCCATATGCGTTATGCGTTATGACTTTTGCATTATGCGTTATGCGTTATGCGTTATGGGCTATGCGTTATGCCTTATGGTTTATACGTTATGCGTTATGCGTTATGCGTTATGCGTTATGCGTTATGCGTTATGCGTTATGCGTTATGCGTTATGCGTTATGCGTTATGCGTTATGCGTTATGCGTTATGCGTTATGCGTTATGCGTTATGCGTTATGCGTTATGCGTTATGCGTTATGCGTTATGAGTTTTGCGTTACGCGTTACGCGTTATGCGTTATGCGTTATGCGTTATGCGTTATGCGTTATGCGTTATGCGTTATGCGTTATGCTTATGCCTTATGCGTTATGCGTTATGCGTTATGCGTTATGCGTTATGCGTTATGCGTAATGCGTTATGCGTTATGCGTTATGCGTTATGCGTTATGCGTTATGCGTTATGCGTTATGCGTTATGCCTTATGGTTTATACGTTATGCGTTATGCGTTATGCGTTATGCGTTATGCGTTATGCGTTATGCGTTATGCGTTATGCGTTATGCGTTATGCGTTATGCGTTATGCGTTATGCGTTATGCGTTATGCGTTATGCGTTATGCGTTATGCGTTATGCGTTATGCGTTATGCGTTATGCGTTATGCGTTATGCGTTATGCGTTATGCGTTATGCGTTATGCGTTATGCGTTATGCGTTATGCGTTATGCGTTATGCGTTATGCGTTATGCCATATGCGTTATGCGTTATGACTTTTGCATTATGCGTTATGCGTTATGCGTTATGGGCTATGCGTTATGCCTTATGGTTTATACGTTATGCGTTATGCGTTATGCGTTATGCGTTATGCGTTATGCGTTATGCGTTATGCGTTATGCGTTATGCGTTATGCGTTATGCGTTATGCGTTATGCGTTATGCGTTATGCGTTATGCGTTATGCGTTATGCGTTATGCGTTATGCGTTATGCGTTATGCGTTATGCGTTATGGGTTATGCGTTATGCGTTATGCGTTATGCGTTATGCGTTATGCGTTATGCGTTATGCGCTATGCGTTATGCGTTATGCGTTATGCGTTATGCGTTATGCGTTATGCGTTATGCGTTATGCGTTATGCGTTATGCGTTATACGTTATGCGTTATGCGTTATGCGTTATGCGTTATGCGTTATGCGTTATGCGTTATGCGTTATGCGTTATGCGTTATGCGTTATGCGTTATGCGTTATGCGTTATGCGTTATGCGTTATGCGTTATCCGTTATGCGTTATGCGTTATGCGTTATGCGTTATGCGTTATGCGTTATGCGTTATGCGTTATGCGTTATGCGTTATGCGTTATGCGTTATGCGTTATGCGTTATGCGTTATGCGTTATGCGTTATGCGTTATGCGTTATGTGTTATGCGTTATGCGTTATGCGTTATGCGTTATGCGTTATGCGTTATGCGTTATGCGTTATGCGTTATGCGTTATGCGTTATGCGTTATGCGTTATGCGTTATGCGTTATGCGTTATGCGTTATGCGTTATGCGTTATGCGTTATGCGTTATGCGTTATGCGTTATGCGTTATGCGTTATGCGTTATGCGTTATGCGTTATGCGTTATGCGTTATGCGTTATGCGTTATGCGTTATGCGTTATGCGTTATGCGTTATGCGTTATGCGTTATGCGTTATGCGTTATGCGTTATGCGTTATGCGTAATGCGTTATGCGTTATGCCTTATGCGTTATGCGTTATGCTTATGCCTTATGCGTTATGCGTTATGCGTTATGCGTTATGCGTAATGCGTTATGCGTTATGCCATATGCGTTATGCGTTATGACTTTTGCATTATGCGTTATGCGTTATGCGTTATGGGCTATGCGTTATGCCTTATGGTTTATACGTTATGCGTTATGCGTTATGCGTTATGCGTTATGCGTTATGCGTTATGCGTTATGCGTTATGCGTTATGCGTTATGCGTTATGCGTTATGCGTTATGCGTTATGCTTATGCCTTATGCGTTATGCGTTATGCGTTATGCGTTATGCGTTATGCGTTATGCGTAATGCGTTATGCGTTATGCCATATGCGTTATGCGTTATGACTTTTGCATTATGCGTTATGCGTTATGCGTTATGCGTTATGCGTTATGCGTTATGCGTTATGAGTTTTGCGTTACGCGTTACGCGTTATGCGTTATGCGTTATGCGTTATGCGTTATGCGTTATGCGTTATGCTTATGCCTTATGCGTTATGCGTTATGCGTTATGCTTATGCCTTATGCGTTATGCGTTATGCGTTATGCGTTATGCGTTATGCGTTATGCGTTATGCGTTATGCGTTATGCGTTATGCGTTATGCGTTATGCGTTATGCGTTATGCGTTATGCGTTATGCGTTATGCGTTATGCGTTATGCGTTATGCGTTATGCGTTATGCGTTATGCGTTATGCGTTATGCGTTATGCGTTATGCGTTATGCGTTATGCGTTATGCGTTATGCGTTATGCGTTATGCGTTATGCGTTATGCGTTATGCGTTATGCGTTATGCGTTATGCGTTATGCGTTATGCGTTATGCGTTATGCGTTATGCGTTATGCGTTATGCGTTATGCGTTATGCGTTATGCGTTATGCGTTATGCGTTATACGTCATGGGTAATGCGTAATGCGTTATGCGTTATCGGCTTTGCGTTAAGCGTTATGGGTTATGCGTTATCCGTTATGGATTATGCGTTATGCGTTATGCGTTAAGCGTTATGCGTAATGCGTTATGCGTTATGCGTTATGCGTTATGCGTTATGCGTTATGCGTTATGGGTTATGCGTTATGCGTTATGCGTTATGCGTTATGCGTTATGCGTTATGCGTTATGCGTTATGCGTTATGCGTTATGCGTTATGCGTTATGCGTTATGCGTTATGCGTTATGCGTAATGCGTTATGCGTTATGCCATATGCGTTATGCGTTATGACTTTTGCATTATGCGTTATGCGTTATGGGCTATGCGTTATGCGTTATGACTTTTGCATTATGCGTTATGCGTTATGCGTTATGGGCTATGCGTTATGCCTTATGGTTTATACGTTATGCGTTATGCGTTATGCGTTATGCGTTATGCGTTATGCGTTATGCGTTATGCGTTATGCGTTATGCGTTATGCGTTATGCGTTATGCGTTATGCGTTATGCGTTATGCGTTATGCGTTATGCGTTATGCGTTATGCGTTATGCGTTATGCGTTATGCGTTATGCGTTATGCGTTATGCGTTATGCTTATGCCTTATGCGTTATGCGTTATGCGTTATGCGTTATGCGTTATGCGTTATGCGTTATGCGTTATGCGTTATGCGTAATGCGTTATGCGTTATGCTTATGCCTTATGCGTTATGCGTTATGCGTTATGCGTTATGCGTAATGCGTTATGCGTTATGACTTTTGCATTATGCGTTATGCGTTATGGGCCATGCGTTATGCCTTATGGTTTATACGTTATGCGTTATGCGTTATGCGTTATGCGTTATGCGTTATGCGTAATGCGTTATGCGTTATGCCATATGCGTTATGCGTTATGACTTTTGCGTTATGCGTTATGCGTTATGGGCTATGCGTTATGCCTTATGGTTTATACGTTATGCGTTATGCGTTATGCGTTATGCGTTATGCGTTATGCGTTATGCGTTATGCGTTATGCGTTATGCGTTATGCGTTATGCGTTATGCGTTATGCGTTATGCGTTATGCGTTATGCGTTATGCTTATGCCTTATGCGTTATGCGTTATGCGTTATGCGTTATGCGTTATGCGTTATGCGTAATGCGTTATGCGTTATGCCATATGCGTTATGCGTTATGACTTTTGCATTATGCGTTATGCGTTATGCGTTATGCGTTATGAGTTTTGCGTTACGCGTTACGCGTTATGCGTTATGCGTCATGCGTTATGCGTTATGCGTTATGCGTTATGCTTATGCCTTATGCGTTATGCGTTATGCGTTATGCGTTATGCGTTATGCGTAATGCGTTATGCGTTATGCGTTATGCGTTATGCGTTATGCGTTATGACTTTTGCATTATGCGTTATGCGTTATGCGTTATGCGTTATGCGTTATGCGTTATGCGTTATGCGTTATGCGTTATGCGTTATGCGTTATGCGTTATGCGTTATGCGTTATGCGTTATGCGTTATGCGTTATGCGTTATGCGTTATGCGTAATGCGTTATGCGTTATGCCATATGCGTTATGCGTTATGACTTTTGCATTATGCGTTATGCGTTATGGGCTATGCGTTATGCGTTATGACTTTTGCATTATGCGTTATGCGTTATGCGTTATGGGCTATGCGTTATGCCTTATGGTTTATACGTTATGCGTTATGCGTTATGCGTTATGCGTTATGCGTTATGCGTTATGCGTTATGCGTTATGCGTTATGCGTTATGCGTTATGCGTTATGCGTTATGCGTTATGCGTTATGCGTTATGCGTTATGCGTTATGCGTTATGCGTTATGCGTTATGCGTTATGCGTTATGCGTAATGCGTTATGCGTTATGCCATATGCGTTATGCGTTATGACTTTTGCATTATGCGTTATGCGTTATGCGTTATGCGTTATGCGTTATGCGTTATGCGTTATGCGTTATGAGTTTTGCGTTACGCGTTACGCGTTATGCGTTATGCGTTATGCGTTATGCGTTATGCGTTATGCGTTATGCGTTATGCTTATGCCTTATGCGTTATGCGTTATGCGTTATGCGTTATGCGTAATGCGTTATGCGTTATGCCATATGCGTTATGCGTTATGCGTTATGACTTTTGCATTATGCGTTATGCGTTATGCGTTATGGGCTATGCGTTATGCCTTATGGTTTATACGTTATGCGTTATGCGTTATGCGTTATGCGTTATGCGTTATGCGTTATGCGTTATGCGTTATGCGTTATGCGTTATGCGTTATGCGTTATGCGTTATGCGTTATGCGTTATGCGTTATGCGTTATGCGTTATGCGTTATGCGTTATGCGTTATGCGTTATGCGTTATGCGTTATGCGTTATGCGTTATGCGTTATGCGTTATGCGTTATGCGTTATGCGTTATGCGTTATGCGTTATGCGTTATGCGTTATGCGTTATGCGTTATGCGTTATGCGTAATGCGTTATGCGTTATGCCATATGCGTTATGCGTTATGACTTTTGCATTATGCGTTATGCGTTATGCGTTATGGGCTATGCGTTATGCCTTATGGTTTATACGTTATGCGTTATGCGTTATGCGTTATGCGTTATGCGTTATGCGTTATGCGTTATGCGTTATGCGTTATGCGTTATGCGTTATGCGTTATGCGTTATGCGTTATGCGTTATGCGTTATGCGTTATGCGTTATGCTTATGCCTTATGCGTTATGCGTTATGCGTTATGCGTTATGCGTAATGCGTTATGCGTTATGCCATATGCGTTATGCGTTATGACTTTTGCATTATGCGTTATGCGTTATGCGTTATGCGTTATGAGTTTTGCGTTACGCGTTACGCGTTATGCGTTATGCGTTATGCGTTATGCGTTATGCGTTATGCTTATGCCTTATGCGTTATGCGTTATGCGTTATGCGTTATGCGTTATGCGTAATGCGTTATGCGTTATGCGTTATGCGTTATGCGTTATGCGTTATGACTTTTGCATTATGCGTTATGCGTTATGCGTTATGCGTTATGCGTTATGCGTTATGCGTTATGCGTTATGCGTTATGCGTTATGCGTTATGCGTTATGCGTTATGCGTTATGCGTTATGCGTTATGCGTAATGCGTTATGCGTTATGCCATATGCGTTATGCGTTATGACTTTTGCATTATGCGTTATGCGTTATGGGCTATGCGTTATGCGTTATGACTTTTGCATTATGCGTTATGCGTTATGCGTTATGCGTTATGCGTTATGCGTTATGCGTTATGCGTTATGCGTTATGCGTTATGCGTTATGCGTTATGCGTTATGCGTTATGCGTTATGCGTTATGCGTTATGCGTTATGCGTTATGCGTTATGCGTTATGCGTTATGCGTTATGCGTTATGCGTTATGCGTTATGCGTTATGCGTTATGCGTTATTCGTTATGCGTTATGCGTTATGCGTTATGCGTTATGGGTTATGAGTTTTGCTTTACGCGTTAAGCGTTATGCGCTATGGGTTATGCGTTATGCGTTATGCGTTATGCGCTATGGGTTATGCGTTATGCGTTATGCGTTATGCGTTATGCGTGATGCGTTATGCGTAATGCGTTATGCGTTATGCGTTATGCGTTATGCGTTATGCGTTATGCGTTATGCGTTTTGCGTTATGCGTTATGCGTTATGCGTTATGCGTTATGCGTTATGCGTTATGCGTTATGCGTTATGCGTTATGCGTTATGCGTTATGCGTTATGCGTTATGCGTTATGCGTTATGCGTTATGCGTTATGCGTTATGCGTTATGCGTTATGCGTTATGCGTTATGCGTTATGCGTTATGCGTTATGCGTTATGCGTTATGCGTTATGCGTAATGCGTTATGCGTTATGCCATATGCGTTATGCGTTATGACTTTTGCATTATGCGTTATGCGTTATGGGCTATGCGTTATGCGTTATGACTTTTGCATTATGCGTTATGCGTTATGCGTTATGGGCTATGCGTTATGCCTTATGGTTTATACGTTATGCGTTATGCGTTATGCGTTATGCGTTATGCGTTATGCGTTATGCGTTATGCGTTATGCGTTATGCGTTATGCGTTATGCGTTATGCGTTATGCGTTATGCGTTATGCGTTATGCGTTATGCGTTATGCGTTATGCGTTATGCGTTATGCGTTATGCGTTATGCGTAATGCGTTATGCGTTATGCCATATGCGTTATGCGTTATGACTTTTGCATTATGCGTTATGCGTTATGCGTTATGCGTTATGCGTTATGCGTTATGCGTTATGCGTTATGAGTTTTGCGTTACGCGTTACGCGTTATGCGTTATGCGTTATGCGTTATGCGTTATGCGTTATGCGTTATGCGTTATGCTTATGCCTTATGCGTTATGCGTTATGCGTTATGCGTTATGCGTAATGCGTTATGCGTTATGCCATATGCGTTATGCGTTATGCGTTATGACTTTTGCATTATGCGTTATGCGTTATGCGTTATGGGCTATGCGTTATGCCTTATGGTTTATACGTTATGCGTTATGCGTTATGCGTTATGCGTTATGCGTTATGCGTTATGCGTTATGCGTTATGCGTTATGCGTTATGCGTTATGCGTTATGCGTTATGCGTTATGCGTTATGCGTTATGCGTTATGCGTTATGCGTTATGCGTTATGCGTTATGCGTTATGCGTTATGCGTTATGCGTTATGCGTTATGCGTTATGCGTTATGCGTTATGCGTTATGCGTTATGCGTTATGCGTTATGCGTTATGCGTTATGCGTTATGCGTTATGCGTAATGCGTTATGCGTTATGCCATATGCGTTATGCGTTATGACTTTTGCATTATGCGTTATGCGTTATGCGTTATGGGCTATGCGTTATGCCTTATGGTTTATACGTTATGCGTTATGCGTTATGCGTTATGCGTTATGCGTTATGCGTTATGCGTTATGCGTTATGCGTTATGCGTTATGCGTTATGCGTTATGCGTTATGCGTTATGCGTTATGCGTTATGCGTTATGCGTTATGCTTATGCCTTATGCGTTATGCGTTATGCGTTATGCGTTATGCGTAATGCGTTATGCGTTATGCCATATGCGTTATGCGTTATGACTTTTGCATTATGCGTTATGCGTTATGCGTTATGCGTTATGAGTTTTGCGTTACGCGTTACGCGTTATGCGTTATGCGTTATGCGTTATGCGTTATGCGTTATGCTTATGCCTTATGCGTTATGCGTTATGCGTTATGCGTTATGCGTTATGCGTAATGCGTTATGCGTTATGCGTTATGCGTTATGCGTTATGCGTTATGACTTTTGCATTATGCGTTATGCGTTATGCGTTATGCGTTATGCGTTATGCGTTATGCGTTATGCGTTATGCGTTATGCGTTATGCGTTATGCGTTATGCGTTATGCGTTATGCGTTATGCGTTATGCGTTATGCGTAATGCGTTATGCGTTATGCCATATGCGTTATGCGTTATGACTTTTGCATTATGCGTTATGCGTTATGGGCTATGCGTTATGCGTTATGACTTTTGCATTATGCGTTATGCGTTATGCGTTATGCGTTATGCGTTATGCGTTATGCGTTATGCGTTATGCGTTATGCGTTATGCGTTATGCGTTATGCGTTATGCGTTATGCGTTATGCGTTATGCGTTATGCGTTATGCGTTATGCGTTATGCGTTATGCTTATGCCTTATGCGTTATGCGTTATGCGTTATGCGTTATGCGTTATGCGTTATGCGTTATGCGTAATGCGTTATGCGTTATGCTTATGCCTTATGCGTTATGCGTTATGCGTTATGCGTTATGCGTAATGCGTTATGCGTTATGACTTTTGCATTATGCGTTATGCGTTATGGGCTATGCGTTATGCCTTATGGTTTATACGTTATGCGTTAAGCGTTATGCGTTATGCGTTATGCGTTATGCGTAATGCGTTATGCGTTATGCCATATGCGTTATGCGTTATGACTTTTGCATTATGCGTTATGCGTTATGCGTTATGGGCTATGCGTTATGCCTTATGGTTTATACGTTATGCGTTATGCGTTATGCGTTATGCGTTATGCGTTATGCGTTATGCGTTATGCGTTATGCGTTATGCGTTATGCGTTATGCGTTATGCGTTATGCGTTATGCGTTATGCGTTATGCTTATGCCTTATGCGTTATGCGTTATGCGTTATGCGTTATGCGTAATGCGTTATGCGTTATGCCATATGCGTTATGCGTTATGACTTTTGCATTATGCGTTATGCGTTATGCGTTATGCGTTATGCGTTATGCGTTATGCGTTATGAGTTTTGCGTTACGCGTTACGCGTTATGCGTTATGCGTTATGCGTTATGCGTTATGCGTTATGCGTTATGCTTATGCCTTATGCGTTATGCGTTATGCGTTATGCGTTATGCGTTATGCGTAATGCGTTATGCGTTATGCCATATGCGTTATGCGTTATGCGTTATGACTTTTGCATTATGCGTTATGCGTTATGCGTTATGGGCTATGCGTTATGCCTTATGGTTTATACGTTATGCGTTATGCGTTATGCGTTATGCGTTATGCGTTATGCGTTATGCGTTATGCGTTATGCGTTATGCGTTATGCGTTATGCGTTATGCGTTATGCGTTATGCGTTATGCGTTATGCGTTATGCGTTATGCGTTATGCGTTATGCGTTATGCGTTATGCGTTATGCGTTATGCGTTATGCGTTATGCGTTATGCGTTATGCGTTATGCGTTATGCGTTATGCGTTATGCGTTATGCGTTATGCGTTATGCGTTATGCGTTATGCGTTATGCGTTATGCGTTATGCGTTATGCGTTATGCGTTATGCGTTATGCGTTATGCGTTATGCGTTATGCGTTATGCGTTATGCGTTATGCGTTATGCGTTATGCGTTATGCGTTATGCGTTATGCGTTATGCGTTATGCGTTATGCGTTATGCGTTATGCGTTATGCGTTATGCGTTATGCGTTATGCGTTATGCTTATGCCTTATGCGTTATGCGTTATGCGTTATGCGTAATGCGTTATGCGTTATGCCATATGCGTTATGCGTTATGACTTTTGCATTATGCGTTATGCGTTATGCGTTATGCGTTATGCGTTATGCGTTATGCGTTATGCGTTATGCGTTATGCTTATGCCTTATGCGTTATGCGTTATGCGTTATGCGTTATGCGTTATGCGTTATGCGTTATGCGTTATGCGTAATGCGTTATGCGTTATGCTTATGCCTTATGCGTTATGCGTTATGCGTTATGCGTTATGCGTAATGCGTTATGCGTTATGACTTTTGCATTATGCGTTATGCGTTATGGGCTATGCGTTATGCCTTATGGTTTATACGTTATGCGTTATGCGTTATGCGTTATGCGTTATGCGTTATGCGTAATGCGTTATGCGTTATGCCATATGCGTTATGCGTTATGACTTTTGCATTATGCGTTATGCGTTATGCGTTATGGGCTATGCGTTATGCCTTATGGTTTATACGTTATGCGTTATGCGTTATGCGTTATGCGTTATGCGTTATGCGTTATGCGTTATGCGTTATGCGTTATGCGTTATGCGTTATGAGTTTTGCGTTACGCGTTACGCGTTATGCGTTATGCGTTATGCGTTATGCGTTATGCTTATGCCTTATGCGTTATGCGTTATGCGTTATGCGTTATGCGTTATGCGTAATGCGTTATGCGTTATGCCATATGCGTTATGCGTTATGCGTTATGACTTTTGCATTATGCGTTATGCGTTATGCGTTATGGGCTATGCGTTATGCCTTATGGTTTATACGTTATGCGTTATGCGTTATGCGTTATGCGTTATGCGTTATGCGTTATGCGTTATGCGTTATGCGTTATGCGTTATGCGTTATGCGTTATGCGTTATGCGTTATGCGTTATGCGTTATGCGTTATGCGTTATGCGTTATGCGTTATGCGTTATGCGTTATGCGTTATGCGTTATGCGTTATGCGTTATGCGTTATGCGTTATGCGTTATGCGTTATGCGTTATGCGTTATGCGTTATGCGTTATGCGTTATGCGTTATGCGTTATGCGTTATGCGTTATGCTTATGCCTTATGCGTTATGCGTTATGGGCTATGCGTTATGAGTTTTGCGTTACGCGTTATGCGTTATGCGTTATGCGTTATGCGTTATGCGTTATGCGTTATGCGTTATGCGTTATGCGTTATGCGTTATGCGTTATGCGTTATGCGTTATGCGTTATGCGTTATGCGTTATGCTTATGCCTTATGCGTTATGCGTTATGCGTTATGCGTAATGCGTTATGCGTTATGCCATATGCGTTATGCGTTATGACTTTTGCATTATGCGTTATGCGTTATGCGTTATGCGTTATGCGTTATGCGTTATGCGTTATGCGTTATGCGTTATGCGTTATGCTTATGCCTTATGCGTTATGCGTTATGCGTTATGCGTTATGCGTTATGCGTTATGCGTAATGCGTTATGCGTTATGCTTATGCCTTATGCGTTATGCGTTATGCGTTATGCGTTATGCGTAATGCGTTATGCGTTATGACTTTTGCATTATGCGTTATGCGTTATGGGCTATGCGTTATGCCTTATGGTTTATACGTTATGCGTTATGCGTTATGCGTTATGCGTTATGCGTTATGCGTAATGCGTTATGCGTTATGCCATATGCGTTATGCGTTATGACTTTTGCATTATGCGTTATGCGTTATGCGTTATGGGCTATGCGTTATGCCTTATGGTTTATACGTTATGCGTTATGCGTTATGCGTTATGCGTTATGCGTTATGCGTTATGCGTTATGCGTTATGCGTTATGCTTATGCCTTATGCGTTATGCGTTATGCGTTATGCGTTATGCGTAATGCGTTATGCGTTATGCCATATGCGTTATGCGTTATGACTTTTGCATTATGCGTTATGCGTTATGCGTTATGCGTTATGCGTTATGCGTTATGCGTTATGCGTTATGAGTTTTGCGTTACGCGTTACGCGTTATGCGTTATGCGTTATGCGTTATGCGTTATGCGTTATGCTTATGCCTTATGCGTTATGCGTTATGCGTTATGCGTTATGCGTAATGCGTTATGCGTTATGCCATATGCGTTATGCGTTATGCGTTATGACTTTTGCATTATGCGTTATGCGTTATGCGTTATGGGCTATGCGTTATGCCTTATGGTTTATACGTTATGCGTTATGCGTTATGCGTTATGCGTTATGCGTTATGCGTTATGCGTTATGCGTTATGCGTTATGCGTTATGCGTTATGCGTTATGCGTTATGCGTTATGCGTTATGCGTTATGCGTTATGCGTTATGCGTTATGCGTTATGCGTTATGCGTTATGCGTTATGCGTTATGCGTTATGCGTTATGCGTTATGCGTTATGCGTTATGCGTTATGCGTTATGCGTTATGCGTTATGCGTTATGCGTTATGCGTTATGCGTTATGCGTTATGCGTTATGCGTTATGCGTTATGCGTTATGCGTTATGCGTTATGCGTTATGCGTTATGCGTTATGCGTTATGCGTTATGCGTTATGCGTTATGCGTTATGCGTTATGCGTTATGCGTTATGCGTTATGCGTTATGCGTTATGCGTTATGCGTTATGCATTATGCGTTATGAGTTTTGCAATATGCGTTATGCGATATGCGCTATGTGTTATGCGTTATGGGCTATACTTTATGCGTTATGCGTTATGGGTTATGCGTTATGCGGTATGCGTTATGCGTTATGCGTTATGCGTTATGCGTTATGCGTTATGCGTTATGCGTTATGCGTTATGCGTTATGCGTTATACTTAATGCGTTATGCGTTATGCGTTATGCGTTATGCGTTATGCGTTATGCGTTATGCGTTATGCGTTATGCGTTATGCGTTATGCGTTATGCGTTATGCGTTATTCGTTATGCGTTATGCGTTATGCGTTATGCGTTATGCGTTATGCGTTATGCGTTATGCGTTATGCGTTATGCGTTATGCGTTATGCGTTATGCGTTATGCGTTATGCGTTATGCGTTATGCGCTATGCGTTATGCGTTATGCGTTATGCGTTATGCGTTATGCGTTATGCGTTATGCGTTATGCGTTATGCGTTATGCGTTATGCGTTATGCGTTATGCGTTATGCGTTATGCGTTATGCGTTATGCGTTATGCGTTATGCGTTATGCGTTATGCGTTATGCGTTATGCGTTATGCGTTATGCGTTATGCGTTATGCGTTATGCGTTATGCGTTATGCGTTATGCGTTATGCGTTATGCGTTATGCGTTATGCGTTATGACTTTTGCATTATGCGTTATGCGTTATGCGTTATGCGTTATGCGTTATGCGTTATGCGTTATGCGTTATGCGTTATGCGTTATGCGTTATGCGTTATGCGTTATGCGTTATGCGTTATGCGTTATGCGTTATGCGTTATGCGTTATGCGTTATGCGTTATGCGTTATGCGTTATGCGTTATGCGTTATGCTTATGCCTTATGCGTTATGCGTTACGCGTTATGCGTTATGCGTAATGCGTTATGCGTTATGCCATATGCGTTATGCGTTATGACTTTTGCATTATGCGTTATGCGTTATGCGTTATGGGCTATGCGTTATGCCTTATGGTTTATACGTTATGCGTTATGCGTTATGCGTTATGCGTTATGCGTTATGCGTTATGCGTTATGCGTTATGCGTTATGCGTTATGCGTTATGCGTTATGCGTTATGCGTTATGCGTTATGCGTTATGCGTTATGCGTTATGCGTTATGCGTTATGCGTTATGCGTTATGCGTTATGCGTTATGCGTTATGCGTTATGCGTTATGCGTTATGCGTTATGCGTTATGCGTTATGCGTTATGCGTTATGCGTTATGCGTTATGCGTTATGCGTTATGCGTTATGCGTTATGCGTTATGCGTTATGCGTTATGCGTTATGCGTTATGCGTTATGCGTTATGCGTTATGCGTTATGCGTTATGCGTTATGCGTTATGCGTTATGCGTTATGCGTTATGCGTTATGCGTTATGCGTTATGCGTTATGCGTTATGCGTTATGCGTTATGCGTTATGCGTTATGACTTTTGCATTATGCGTTATGCGTTATGCGTTATGCGTTATGCGTTATGCGTTATGCGTCATGCGTTATGCGTTATGCGTTATGCGTTATGCGTTATGGGCTATGCGTTATGAGTTTTGCGTTACGCGTTATGCGTTATGCGTTATGCGTTATGCGCTATGCGTTATGCGTTATGCGTCATGCGTTATGCGTTATGCGTTATGCGTTATGCGTTATGGGCTATGCGTTATGCGTTATGCGTTATGCGTTATGCGTTATGCGTTTTGCGTTATGCGTTATGCGTTATGCGTTATGCGTTATGCGTTATGCGTTATGCGTTATGCGTTATGCGTTATGCGTTATGCGTTATGCGTTATGCGTTATGCGTTATGCGTTATGCGTTATGCGTTATGCGTTATGCGTTATGCGTTATGCGTTATGCGTTATGCGTTATGCGTTATGCGTTATGCGTTATGCGTTATGCGTTATGCGTTATGCGTTATGCGTTATGCGTTATGCGTTATGCATTATGCGTTATGAGTTTTGCAATATGCGTTATGCGATATGCGCTATGTGTTATGCGTTATGGGCTATACTTTATGCGTTATGCGTTATGGGTTATGCGTTATGCGGTATGCGTTATGCGTTATGCGTTATGCGTTATGCGTTATGCGTTATGCGTTATGCGTTATGCGTTATGCGTTATACTTAATGCGTTATGCGTTATGCGTTATGCGTTATGCGTTATGCGTTATGCGTTATGCGTTATGCGTTATGCGTTATGCGTTATGCGTTATGCGTTATGCGTTATTCGTTATGCGTTATGCGTTATGCGTTATGCGTTATGCGTTATGCGTTATGCGTTATGCGTTATGCGTTATGCGTTATGCGTTATGCGTTATGCGTTATGCGTTATGCGTTATGCGTTATGCGCTATGCGTTATGCGTTATGCGTTATGCGTTATGCGTTATGCGTTATGCGTTATGCGTTATGCGTTATGCGTTATGCGTTATGCGTTATGCGTTATGCGTTATGCGTTATGCGTTATGCGTTATGCGTTATGCGTTATGCGTTATGCGTTATGCGCTATGCGTTATGCGTTATGCGTTATGCGTTATGCGTTATGCGTTATGCGTTATGCGTTATGCGTTATGCGTTATGCGTTATGCGTCATGCGTTATGCGTTATGCGTTATGCGTTATGCGTTATGGGCTATGCGTTATGAGTTTTGCGTTACGCGTTATGCGTTATGCGTTATGCGTTATGCGCTATGCGTTATGCGTTATGCGTCATGCGTTATGCGTTATGCGTTATGCGTTATGCGTTATGGGCTATGCGTTATGCGTTATGCGTTATGCGTTATGCGTTATGCGTTTTGCGTTATGCGTTATGCGTTATGCGTTATGCGTTATGCGTTATGCGTTATGCGTTATGCGTTATGCGTTATGCGTTATGCGTTATGCGTTATGCGTTATGCGTTATGCGTTATGCGTTATGCGTTATGCGTTATGCGTTATGCGTTATGCGTTATGCGTTATGCGTTATGCGTTATGCGTTATGCGTTATGCGTTATGCGTTATGCGTTATGCGTTATGCGTTATGCGTTATGCGTTATGCGTTATGCGTTATGCGTTATGCGTTATGCGTTATGACTTTTGCATTATGCGTTATGCGTTATGCGTTATGCGTTATGCGTTATGCGTTATGCGTTATGCGTTATGCGTTATGCGTTATGCGTTATGCGTTATGCGTTATGCGTTATGCGTTATGCGTTATGCGTTATGCGTTATGCGTTATGCGTTATGCGTTATGCGTTATGCGTTATGCT